>NC_053406.1:27316532-27586532 GCF_016859285.1 Xiphias gladius | reverse complement strand
AGAAACCATTACATTTTGCAGCAGATCCAGATCATTTACTATGAATCTGAATTTATTCCTCTAAAGTCTGCTTCATGTTTGACATTGGCCTTGGCGCAGTCTGCGCTCTACTGAGCGCATTTACTAGTTAATACTGCTAGTATGATTACTGCTGCGGTTAATATTGTTACTACTACTTAACTACCACTGCTCTCATTGCTACTGACACCACTGCTAACGCTATTACCACTATTGGTATTACTACTACTCCTGCTGCTGATGTTGAGATTGCTTTGTAGAGGTCTGTTTTCACTTTGACATTAAAGGGTTTTTTTTGTCCAAATTAAACCTTGTTGATTCAATATTGTGAAACCGTAAAACATGAAAACCTAGTGCAACAGTTACTGCGTAAGTACTAGTGTCACACCGCAATCACGCACAGTTTGTGTTTTTACCTTGAGTCTTCTGACTGCAGAGGAAACCTAGTGTTCACCTTTGACGGTTGTTGATTGGTCTATAATCTCTGTTTCTGAACAATCAGGTGATGCAGCTGTGTGGTAAGATGGTGGAGGCGGGACAAGCATACACTTCAGCCAATCAGCTGTTCCTGAGCGGCCTGGCTGAACTCTCCGTGTACCAGAAGAAGGACAGCGTCGTCACTGTATGGACCTATATGATGCTCATGCTAATAATAATACAGTACAGTACACATCAGGCATTTTTCCACTGTGTGAATTTGAACCACAAACTGAAGCTTCACATGAACTTTGAAGAACTTGTGAGGTTTTGGGTTTAGGTTCTGCCTTGTGTTTGCGCTGTTTTAATGACACACGTCATTAAAAAGGCAACGACAGGACAAACTTGTCGTTTTTAGCCACGACAGCAGCAGAGTCCATCCGACACTTCGGTCCAGACTGAAATATCTCAGCAACTATTGGATGGACTGCCATGAAACGTAGTACAGATATCCACTGTGCCCAGTATGATGCTGATGTTAGTATTGACCTGGAAGCACCACCGAGCCGACGTACAGCCTCACAGAGCTGCCCTCCTGGCGGTAAACTCTCAGTCTGGAATATAAGATGCTGATGACAAAATGTTGGGATTTTGGTCATACTACCCCCCATAATTAGTGGGTGACCTGGTTAGAAATTTCACCTCTATTGTCACCGTCAAAGTTTTTATCACACTTAATTTTGCTCGCTGTTACTTAATGTCACCATAGTATTTAGTATATTTCCTTGTAATCATGAGATAGCAGGTCATAATTATGAGATAAGGCCTCCAATTTTTTTTCAGCAACCTGTAAGAAACAGAATATCATCTGCATATTGAGACACGGTCTCTTTGCCGTGCTCATCTAAACACACGTCCTGCATTATTCAGACTGTGTTGGTTGTAGAGTACCTGAAAGCCGGTTCAGTATCACCTCCTGAGCCGAGCCCTGGTGTAAGTTCAGGAGCACGGACCCAAAGCTGGTGGAGAACAGAGGGGAAAAAAGCAGAACCTGTGACAGTGGTTACATATTAAGTAGCAGCCTGTTAAGTTCCTGTTGTAGAAAAGGCCTCATCTTGCTGATGTGTGTTGGACCTGGGGCAGAGCGTCCATGTCTCAGCTTTTTGTTTCATGTTTTCCTGCGAAATGGTTCTCACCCACTTCCTGTTTCCTTCCCCTTCAGAACTGTCTGAACCAGTTCAACCAGGGCCTGCAGGAGATGGTCAGCTTTCACACTGTGGGTGCACACACACAAACACACACACACACACACATCCTGTTTTCATGTTCAATCCCTGCGTTTGTTTTAAAATGTTGTGGGTCAGGGGCCACGACTAATGACTAACATTACTTGTTTCTTAGTCTAAAAAAGTCATAAAATAGTGATTTGTCAGACCAAGAGTTTACCAAACCTAATACATAATCAATGACATTTATAGCTGTATTCTAACTGTTATGTTTCTTTCATTCCTGAGAGGATTCCTCACAGTGTTGAAGCTTTCACAAACGAAAAAGAAAAAACACGGACTCACTGCTAAACATGAAAATGAAAATTCCAAATGTATTTAAAAAGTCGTGTAGATTAGTTTTCAAAGTTACTTACACTCTAACTTTAATATTACGGTGTCTAATGTTTCTATACACCGATCAGCCACAAACCTGATAAAGCCAGTTTTAATGTTGTGGCTGATCCGTGAAGCTTCTTATCTTATTGAGGTTGTGTGATTTTATCGTGTACAGTTCTCATCAGCTAGAATCCGTTAGTGCTGCTACGATAAGGAGGTTTCCTCACAGCAGCAGCGGCGGCAGGCATGGTAGTACCTGTAGTAGCGGTTCCAGCAGTCTGTTCATCTGTCGGTCTCTTGTCCTCAGATGCTGTTTGATCAGACTCAGAGAGCCATCAGCCAACAGCTGACCAACCTCTGCACACAGTAAGTCCAATGCACACACATGCAGCCGACATCATTCTTAGCAGTGTCTCAGAAGGTTTTTTCATTCATAAAGGTCCGGATTTTTTTCTTCTTGCACGCCGTAGACAGTAGCATTAGTTACAACTCTTGGCCTAGAGCAGCTGATTAATGAGAGCACTAATTAACCCGATGGTGGGGGTGTTTGTGTTTCTGAGGTTCCTCCCGCAGCTGGCAGAGACCAGGAGGGAGTTTGTCCGGATCGGTGAGGATCTGGAGACGGCGGCGGTAAAAAACGCCCAGGTGTCTCGCCACAAAGCCGGCGAGGCCGAGAGGGCCAGTCACCTGCTGCTCGCCACTCGTAAATGCTACCAGCACTTTGCCCTGGACTACTGTCTGCAGGTGCAACACAGAGATCTGGCCTCACGGCTGATGCCAGCTTGCCTGAGATTTTATTTTTTTCCCGTTTGAATATCAGACACTGACATCTCCCTTTTCTTTTTCAGCTTAATACCTTCAAGACTCAGCAGAAGGTTGACATCTTAAACTCGGTGAGTTGGCCTGTTGTTAACATTCACAAACTGAATCAGTGCATACACATGTTGTTTTAAAGGGTTATTTCAACATTTTATGAAGTAGTTAGCTTGGAGTAATGACTGAACGGTTGAATAGTTAACGCTAGCTTAACAGTAATGAAGTATTAGATTAAACGTGCGGCTTCGGACACCCCAGGTTGTCGTAGTAATAAGAATGCAAGCTTGACCAAAGCGGCCAAAACACTGACAATTCAATTCTATGAAAAGAATATTGTGGAAAAATCCACTTCTGTATAATTAATAGTGTGAAATAACATCCAATTAAAATCCATTCATGAGAACCTGTTTGAAACGTAAGGAGTGGTGATGATGAAGGGGTGCGGGGGGGTGGGTCAGGTCGGTAGCCACTGCTCTAGGCTACGCTGGCAGGACCCTGCGCTGTCTGTCATGTTTTTCTCCTTTACTGACGCGTGTGTTTCTGACCGTCGTCAGGTTTTCTCCTTCGTCCACGCTCAGTTAACCTTCTTCCACCAAGGCTTCGACCTACTCAGAGACCTGGAGCCCACCATGAAGACCATGGCAGCACAGGTCCTGACCTCTGACCTCTGAGCTCTTTCTGCCTTTCATCCACTTCACCTGAATCATGACCGTCGAAATAATCACTAATGAGTCAGTTAACTTCTTCTTCTCTGCTGTGCTGTAACCTCGTGGTCTGCTCTTTCTTCTGTCTGTCCCTCAGTTGTCCCAGCTGTCGTCAGACTGTGCGGCTAAAAGAAAAGACCTGGAGAACAAGCACCTGTTGGTGCAGCAGAGAGTAAGATTCCTCAGCAGAAACTTTTCCATGTGGAGCTTTAAAAGAAAGTGAGAGGAGGCTGACGAGTAGGAACCAGATGGGTCGTGCGTTAGTGGAGTAGCTGTCGCAGGGGAAGCGCTTGAGCAGATAAATTGAACTGATCCTGATTTCTTTTTTTTTTTATTTCGACTGGAGAGGGGGATGCTGGGAGATAAACAAGGTGTTCACTGCAAAATAAACATTAGCTTACCTTATTGAAACCCATCATTGAGACTGTCTGTATGAAAATATGTATTGTACCTGAACTGTGCTCCAGACTGAAATACCTCAACCTCTGCTGGAGCCCTTGGTACAAAATGGTTAAGACGTCCATTGCTCCCAGAGGATGGGTCCTACTGACTTTGGTGACCCCCTGACTTTTCCTTTAGCGCCAATGTGAGGTTGACATTTTGGTTTTGAGTGAAGTATCTCAACAACTGTTGGACGGACCGCGATGAAATGTGGTTCAGGCGTTCATGTTCCCCTCAGCGCCATCATCAGGTCGACAGCTTAATTTGTCCTCTACTCTGGTTCATGACCAGATACCTGCAGAGCTAATCACGTTCCCATCAGACACACAGACCTAACCGGCAGTTGAGTTAGACGGATGCTTTACAGACCTCTGGCTGACAGATGAAGTGCTTGTAACAACATAGGGAGTCCACACACTCAAAGGTCCAAAGCCAAATTAATTAATTTATTTAATTAACCGCTAAACTCAACCACTCTACACGCAACATCAGACGTGTCTTAGGAAAGTCAGAACAAGTTCAACTTCACGAATAGAAAACAATATGTCTTCCTGTAGACTGATGATTAATTTTTATTTTCCCAGAAATTTCCAGAGCTCTTTCAACATCCACCATTAACTTTTTTCCAGCTGTGAGCAGCTGTCGTTGTGGGAGAATAGTGCGCATCAACAGTACACTAAAAAAAATGAAGCGTATTCAGTCTGAATGCTGTCCGCTCTGAGCAGACTTCATGTTGTCACTTCTGCAGTGTGAACACGGTATTTGCCAAAAACCAGCTTAGAATTAGTGTGTAGTGTGGATTTGTGACACGCTGTCGGCCCGGTTTGTAACACAAAGACGTTGGAGGAGCAAGAAACTGAACACTAGACGTCTAGTTCAGCTCTGTAGCAGGATGGTGTGTTTATATGTGTGTGTGTGTGTGTGTGTGTGTGTGTGTGTGTGTGTGTGTGCGTGTGTGTGTGTGTGTGTGCGTGTTTGTGTGTGTGTGTGTGTGTGTGTGTGTGTGTGTGTGTGTGCGCGCGCTCAGGATGCTTCAGGTGAGCCGATGGTCAGCCCGTGTCCTGGGAGTGATGACATCATCCAGGGTTACCTGTTCAAACGGTCCAGGAGGAAATCCAAGACCTGGAAAAGGTACAGACCGGATTCTACTGGTTTCTACTGATGAAAGACTGCTCCTTTTAAAACTGCACATACTGTATTTCATGTGTGTGTGTTTGTGTGTGTTGTCTTATCATATCGTTCATGACAACACCGGTATAAGTCTCAACATTATGAAAACTGTACCGTATCATGATACGAACAACACTTATTTTTAATATCTAAACTGGTTTCAGGTGCTGGTTTTCCATCAGAGACAACCAACTCATTTACAGAAAGTCACACAAGGTAGGACGGAACATTTAGCTGAAGTTATGTCCCTGCTAATAAAGATCAAGCAGTAGCCGGTTTCACCCAAAATGCTCTATGTACAGTGTTTGCATCTGTTTTTCAATTATTGCAACTGCAGCAAATTATTATTTAATGATAAATGATAATAAAGTGTATTTATGTTGCGCTTATCAAAACCACAAATTACAAAGGAAAAAAGAACAATTACCCATTAAAAAAAACCATACACACATAAAACTAATAATTTTGATGCTGAACAGACACAGTGTATCGACATGTTGATCAGGATTTTAGCAGCTGGAAGTTGTTATTTTGGTGCTGAAAAACCAAAACCATAAAAGGGCAGTTGGTGGATTGTCACGATAGAAATGAACAGCCGGAGGCTCAGTGAACTGTTGCGGCTCCGTGTTCTGCTGCAGGAGGACGCCGTGGTTCTGTTTGAGGATCTCAGACTGTGCGCCGTCAAATCCCTGGAGCACATGGATCGACGTTTCTGCTTCGAGCTGCTCTCCGTCCAGAAGTAAGACTCGCTCACATTCAAATATACGACACAACAGCGAAGCATAATTCCGGTGTTAATCTGTGTCTTATAACATCGATAGACACTTTCTGGCTTCCCTCCTCTGACCGTGGCTCTCAGCTCCGAGCCCACCGGCTCCGACGGAAGACGAAAATGTTTAAAAACACCTCACACATACGCATTTTCACTTTTGTGTCAGGTGTTGTGCCCTGCAGGCCGACTCGGAGCAGCTGAAGCAGGCCTGGCTCAGCGCTCTGCAGGGCAGCATCGACCTCGCCTACAGAGAGAGAGCCAGCACTCCGCTCACACAGGCAGGTTCCCCCTCGAGGATAAATCTGGTTTATTGCAGCTCTGGTCTTATTTTTGTAATTCTGTCCATCTTTTCTATCAGTAATAACAGCATCGTACTCACCAAGTTAATATCTGAGATCCGTTTACATGATGACATTTGATCATTCGACAGGTGGGAAACAAAGCTCCAGGTTGGACAAACTTATCTGCAAGCAAAAACTGTAAAATTAGCTGACTGTTGTAGCCACCCGTCACAGTTCACACACTAACTTTGACCTTCTTTACTTACAGTTGTGTTCACACAGTTGTTCTGTTCAGTGAGGGACAATTAAACCTCCAAAATACTTGGACAAATCTGCATGAGCTGTGGGTTTGTTCCCAGCCTGTCTGATCGTCTTTCTTCTTTTTAACGATGTCGCGGTGAACCCAGATCTCAGATATTAACTCGGTGAGTAGGAAACTGACATAATGACCCTAATTTACCTCATTTGAGTCACTTTGTTATTTTTGGTAAAAGTATTCAAGAGTCTTCAGAGTACGATAATGAGCACAAAAGCAGTCAAGAGTTTGTTGTGTGGGTTAATCTCATAATTCAAGTTGACACTGTTCCAGCTAAGCAGGGTAATTGATCTTGTGTGCCTGGTCTCATCTGCAGACAAAATGACTGAAGCACTGGAGGAATGCGGCCGTATGAGAACGCTGGTTCATGTGCGCACTTTGGCTTCAGTGAACACGATACAGGACGAAACAAAGCTAAATGTAAACATTGGAAAGTAGCGGACTGGCACAGCTCCTGTGGGATTGTTCAGCGGGGTGTGACCGTACTTTATGATCTGCAGTTTGGCAAAAACATCCTGCTGATGGAATAAAGAAATAATAGAAGCCCTTACAGTGTTATTGAGTTCTATTCATAGTATTTATTTTTATAGTCACAGGAGATGTGAAAATAAAGCATATTTTAGTATAATTTACCTGTTTTTCCTAGCAACTTAAGATGTTAAAGAAATATTAATCAAAATCAGAATCAGTGCAAATAATTAATTAAAGGTCCCCTGCGAAGACGGAGGATCTTATGCACAGGTGTATTTAATGACCTATCTTTTATTAATCATTACCGAGATAAATGCAACAATTACTAGTGATATTTTAGGTCATGTCTCAAAAAAAAAAAAAAAGATCAGAGTTGTAATAAAGTGAAATATCCGTTAACACCGTCTGGATGACTCTAAGATAAATACACATTTCAATGCTTTTACATCTGAAATAAATCTGTCATCCTTACCGGTGTACAGCCTAAAGAGCCCCCCCCTCCCCTGTGTGGTGGGGACAACTCCCCGGGGCCCCCCGCTCCGAGGCAGGCGGCCCTGGGCGTGGCCCTGAGGGGCCCCGGGAACCAGCGGTGCTGTGACTGCGGCGAGGAGGAGCCTCGCTGGGCCTCCATCAACCTGGGCGTCACCATGTGCATCGAGTGTTCCGGCATACACAGGTAACCACAGCAGGAGGTGCGACTCAGCGTGAGTTCACGCCACACCTGAGACATAAGAGGTGTGTAACCGTTACCGAGGCATCAACTCTAAGCTCGTCGTAGCATCTCTGTCCTCGGCAGCAGCAGGAGAGCAAACTCTGCATTTTTAAGACTCTCTCTTTGAGCTCCTCATCCTCTGTGACAGCAGATGATTCGCTCTCTGCTCCGTTTCTACGGTCGGGAATTGATTTTCTCCAAAACGCGTTACAGGATCATAACATTATCTCATATTTTATACTATATATACTATATACCGTATGATGTTATTTGTGTGAAGTGATTTTAGAACATGAATCCAACAAAATGTGCTCCAGTTTTTGGTTAATATGATGCCATCATGTTTGTAGGAGCCTGGGTGTTCACCTGTCTAAGGTGCGATCTCTGACTCTGGACTCATGGGAGGCCGAACAACTGAAGGTAACACACACACACACACACACACACACACACAAACACCAACTAATGTGTCAGAAAGTGTATCTGTGTGTGAATTAGTCAACGAAGGATTTGTCTGATGATTTACTGACAGCTAATTGGCATGTTTCATATTAGCATGTAAACTGAAAATGTTACGGGCCAATAATAGAACCCTGAGGAACCCCACATGTAATTATTGACGCCGTCAATGAGATGGTAACGTTGTACTGGGTCTGCTTCATGTCCAGTTCCTCTCTCCTCTAGTAACCAAAAGATACAACAGAAATCCATAAATCTATAAAAAAAATACTCACTACAGCACCAAACGTTGATTAATCCACTACAGATAATAGTCCCCAACAAATGAACTATTTCCTCCTGTTTGAAAACTACAGTGCAGAGCTGTTTTAAGACATTAAGTTCTCAAACCACAGGAAAAAATACCTTTGGAGAACAAATAAATAAACATAACTTTATGTAGCAGAGATAGTTATTCTTCTTCTCTACTATATTTGTTATAATTGCAAAACTCCTTAGATTTCTCTTTCAACCCCCCAGAGGTTCCAAACCTGATGACAAAGAGAAAAATATAGAATAATACCCGACTTTAAAATGAATCCTTCTTTCTATTTGTGCCTAAACAAAACTCTGGTCACATGCTAAAGAACTGAAATGACCTAAAATGATTTCTTCTTCTTTAGCTTCTCTGTGTTCTGGGAAATACTGTCATGAACCAGATCTACGAGGCTCGATGTTCAGAGGAAGGACGAGTTAAACCCACAGCCGACAGCCCGCGGTAAAATCCCTCATTTGATTTTCTGCTCTGCAGTACCTGTGTTTGTGTCTTGTTACTGAAACAGTAAGTCAATAAATCCCTGGTCAAGTAACACAAAATTGATTATTAGTCTTTTCATAGTTGATTAATGTGTTTAAATGTGCTGGAGTGCTTAGACCCTGTTGTACTTGATGCGAGTCTAGTTGATATATGTTTTTAGTTGTTGGTTATACTTTTAAAAATGCTCATCTTCAGTATGAAATGAAGACTTCTGGGTTTTTTGGCTGCTGATCAGTAAAAAACCTAAATGATTAATGGTGACGGAACAGAGTGAAGCTTCTTGTTTAACTGAAGCATCTGCTTTTCTTCCTCAGAGCGGAGAAAGAGATGTGGATCAAAGAGAAATATGTGGAGAAGAGATTTGTGCAGAACTGCAGCTCAGATGGAGCTCGTAAGTCAAACAGTCAGACACCTGGAGCCTCCTGTCTGAGGAAAAGTAAGGTGAAGGTGGATTTTTGGTCACAGAAATCCACCTGTGATAGCAGCACTTGGGTCCAGACTAAAATATCCCAACAACTCTCCACACACTGGTCCCTTCAGGCTGATTTCCAAAAGGTTTTGGTCAACCACTAGGGGATTAGATAAACCTGATTTCTCCAGCCAGATCTCTCCTGTAAAAATGTAGCGGGGTTTGTAATCATCTTTTCCGTGTGAGCGTGGGCAGGACGAAAGTCTCCTCTCTGACTTTACATTAGTCAGTTTCAGCAGCTGAACTGTTGAATGTAAAATTCAGACACATTCGTGCTGAAAGGAAAGACGTGCAACGTCATAATGTCCTAATGCTCCAGCCAAAAAATATACAATGATGTAATTAATTAACATCATTCAACCCCGGTAAGCAAAGTAAACCCATTCTCCTGATTTCTCCAAGTAACCGTGGGCTGTGTTCACAAAACATCCAATGGGCCAAAAGTTTCTCCAAACTTTGCCAGTGTTTTATTTTGCCTGTCCCGCTCCTTTTATTAGAAGTTTTCTGGAAGAATCTATCCAACTATATATGTAGAGTTGAAACAATTAGTCGATTGATTGATTAGTTTAGAAAAAGTAAATAATCAGCAACTATTTTGATACTCAATAATAATTGATTCCAGTCATTCTTCAAGCAAAAATTGCAAAACATTCACTAGTTATTTCTCTTATGCTGAGGATCTGCTGTTTTTTTCTGTTTTAAATCATTGTGAACTGAAAACAAGATCCAGAGACATTTCATACAGAAAACAATTAATAAATTAATTGAGAATATAATTGGCAGATTAATCAATAATGAAAGTCTTTCCAATCCGTCTATCTAACTAATTGTGAAAAGGTCTTAAGAGGAAACTCCTAATGGTAAGATGGGACCCTTTGTGAATATATTGTTGTTAAAGTTTCTGATCTTTTACATTTAATGTGACACATTTAGATTTATTGTTCTGGTAGGACTTGATTTTCAGATATTTGAAGCATCTCATTCCGTTTCAGAGCGGCGTAAGGACGAGGCCGGGCTGCGCCTGTATCGGGCAGCGTTGGCGGGAGACCTGGTTGCCATGGCAGCAGCGGTGGCCGAGGGGACGGAGGTCAACGGCAGCGTTTCCGAGGAGGACGGACGCACAGCGCTGATCGGAGCCGCTGTCGGGGTGAGGAGGCATTTTAGACAATAATAATACAACATGAGAGGCTGAAGACTCAGCAGCTGCACAGATAATCACTGATCAATAACGTCAGTGACCGGTTCCCGTAAAGGTGTTTTATAGGATCGAGCATCTAAGGGTCATTACGAGTTAAGTTTTAATATAAACTCGCATCTTAAACTCTAACGTACGATGAAGACCGTTACTGAAATCGCCCGTTTTCACTGCAGGGGCCTGAGGAAATGTAACCTGTGCCCACGGCGGTCGGTTCTGGTTTCATTCCCACTGTTTTCTCCGCTCGCCGTGCGCGTTCTGCTCGGGAAGCGTTAGCTGTAGCCGATCGTCCTTGGCTGGGTACTCCCTTGGCAGGGCCGACGCACAGAGACGGGCAAACATTCACGCTACAGGCAGTCGATAGTCGCCAGTTAGCCTGTCGTGCACGCCTGTGGACTGTGGGAACACCTGGAGGGAACCCGCGCAGGCACGGCAGAACGTACAGGCCCCAGCTGACCGGCAGGTCGAACCCAGAACCTTTTTGCAGTGAGGTGACGGTGCTGACCGCTGCAGCATTTTGTCTGGCTCCATCCTGTATTCACATTTCAGGTTTTTCTTTTAAAGATCTCCTGAATGTCACTGAACATAGAGACTCAGGACTCTCCCTGGATTATGTAACCATCATACAGGGGTCTGTTTCCGACCCCTCAGTCTGAATTATTTACACTATGTTTCTGAGAAAACTCTAAATTCCACAATACTCGTGAGGCTTGGTCGTTATTTAAACTTCATTTAATTAGGTCGTCTCATTGAGACCGAGATTGGTTTCTCAAGAGAGACCTGAGAACAGCTGGCCTCTGTCGGAGGGGAGTTCAGTCGGAGGTGAAGGAATTCGAAACGCGTTGTTGACGAGTTTGTGACCGACTTTCTCTCAAAGACCCAGATGTTTTCTAACACGGTTGTTCATCTTTGTTCAGACGAGTGACGCGGGAGAGATTCATGTGGATGACCTGTAGAGACAGAGAGCTGTTGGCCATGTGACAGTGTCTATGGGAGAAATTAATGAAATAGCTCCTCTCACTTCACAACTCTGTAAGGAGGGAGAAGATTTCTCAGCATCTGGCAGGAGGGAAACATTTAAAGGTTTAAGACAGATTATGGAAAACTAATGTTGGACCACCTACCAGCTTGTGAACATCAAGAATGTCTTCTCCAGTTCGTCTCTTGTTGTCTGCAGTGGAAAAGCGGCTTTCAGTCTTCGCTTGTGCACGGTGTCCTTTTCAGTGTTTGTGTGTCTCGCCGCTGCCTGCAGGGGTCGCTGTTGGCCTGCGAGTTCCTGCTGCTGAACGGAGCAAACGTCAACCTCCGGGACCTGAGAGGGCAGGGGGCGCTGCACGCCGCCGCCACCGCTGGACACACCGGGTAATCGCACACTCACTGACCTGTTCAAAAATGAAGCTTAAGCCGGCACCAACACGGATTTTCATTGGCCGTTGTAGACAGGTGTGTCTGCTGTTGAAGAGAGGAGCCAATCAGTACGCCGTGGACGAGCGAGGGCAGGACCCGTTGGCCATCGCCGTGGAAACGGCCCACGCCGACATCGTCACACTGTGAGTCAGTGTTCGAATCAGGTCGCGGGAGCTGCGACGGTTTCATCTCTCAGGGTTTTTATGTTTTTATGAATGATACAATGGACACATTTCAGTAAGACCTGGTTATTGAAGATGACGTTTGTTGTCTAGTAACTACGGCGGCATTGGTCTGTTCGTCTACATGTGCACATTGGCATCCTGGTGTCCGGCTTGATTCACGTAGAACATGAAAACCCTTGCTCTTCATTCCCCGTATTCCTGATCCCCACAGCACACAGGTTTCCCGCCACCTGTGTGCGTCCCCATTTCTCACCATCTCAGCCCCTGTGTTCTGTGCCAGCAGAGAAAGTTCGGAAACCTGGATCAGGTGTTTACAGACCCCAGTTTCCAGGTTCCTATTGGAGTACTCCAGGTAGCGTATTCGGGTTTCTGAAAACTGGGATTAGACGTTTACATGTGTGACAGACGACCAGGATACTTTTCTGTAAAGTTCTGCAAAATAGAGCTGTAACACAGAAATAGTCAAAGTAACTGAAGGGCTCCTTAAATGTGGTTTTTAAAATCTGATTAACTACACGTCACGTTTGCATAATCCTGGATGCGTCATGTTGGAGGGAGGTTGGCTTCCTGCAAGTCTTAACGGATGAATCTTGATTTGTCCAATGAAACAAAGAAACACGGCAGGTTGATGAAGAACGGACATTTTGTGTCACGGTCTTCCGCCCTGTTCACTTTGTTTCGGTATAAGCAGATGAGCCAGATAGGCCACTGAAAACCAACCCGCTTTAACCCCGACAGCGTCCACCGTCTCTGTGGGTCATGTCACTTCCACCGTGCAGGTTGCAGACGTCGGTCAAGAGTCTCCCAACCGTTTAAATTTAGGTACCAAGACGAGCTTTCCTCCGACGCCACCCTCAGGACAAACTCTACAGTGTCTGTCCCACTGGTAGTAGAGCTCTAAGAACAGACGGGTGGCTTCATCCGTCGTCCATCCTGCAGTCAAAGATCAGGATGGTGAATTGAAGGCTATTGATGGTGTTAATAACGATACTAGTAAACTGAGTTCACTGGTTCTTGTTTCAGACTGCGGATGGCCAGGATGAATGAGGAGATGAGAGACTCAGAAGGATTCTTTGGAGCTGTGGGTGAGTGAACTGTGGATGGGGGACGCACAAAAACCTTTTTTCTGACGACGCCGAGCTGATTTTAAATGTGGCCTAATCCCTCAGGAGACGACGAGACGTTTCAGGACATCTTCCGTGACTTCAGCGACATGGCCTCACACGACCCGGAGAAACTCAGCAGGCGGCAGTTCGCCCGGGGAGGAGAGGCCGACGGGGCGGAGGAGCGGGAGAGAGGAGGACGGGGCGGAGGAGCGGGAGAAATGGCCAACAGTGTCGAAAAGACGTCAGAATGACAGAACCCGAGGCTGGAGGCCCGTCGGGCCGCAGACCCTCTGTTAGACTTCTCTTAACGGTAGAGTCCAACCGACACCTTTCATTTTAACCTGTAGAAGGGTTTAGAGCTTCAGATGACTGACAGTTGACGTCTGAAACTGCGCTGAGCTCATAAGATATAACAATATAGTGTAGTATATCCTGTATAATGACAGTCTAAGTACACACAATATACTCTATGTACAGTTACTGTGGTTGGACAAAGTGTTACCAGTGTTCAAGAGGATGGAAGAGGAACTATGACTGCAGCCGACGTTTAGTTTCATTAGCATTCATCAATTAATCTGCAGATTACTCTCTCAGCTAATCCTTTGCTCTTTCTAATGTCAGAATGTTGTGAAATTAGCCTTCACAGTTTCATTTAAAAACCCTCATTAGGTCCAACGGACAGTCCAGAATCCGTAAGTATTCAGCTCTGTCTCAGAAAACTAAGGGAACTAGGAGCTGAGTCTTCACATTTGAGAAGCCGGAAGCCGAGAATTGTTTCGCTCGTTTTTCCTTAAACAGGGTTTCCGCAGGTCTCGAAAAATGTCTGAAAAGTCTTTGAATCTTGAAGTTTATTTAAAAAAGGCCTCGGGAGATATTAAAGTCATAGGAGGATGGTTAGAAAGTGTAAAGCTTGTTGTTAAATGCTTTTCTCTGTGATTTTAGCAAAGACCTCTGACCGGATGTAAACCTCTAATGAATTACTTGTTTTTTTGTGGTTAATCTATCCATTTATTCATCCGTCCATTGTGGGCTGCTCGTGGAGGTCGTGTATAATGAGTAATTAATTCAAGACAAGGAATTATTGTAGTATACAGCAGGGAAGTGCTGACAAAACTGTGACAGAAGTTTCAAAAGTCGAACTCGTGTACTTGGTAAATGACTCCAGACCTTATCCTCCCTACCGGTGCTTGTTGGTGTCTTTCACAGTCTTGAGACAGGTAGTAAATTACATTCTGCGTGGTATCAAAACGGTTTTAAAAAGTCTTCGGTTTAAATTGTCGGACCTGCAGAAGCCCTGTTTAA
The DNA here is from genome assembly GCF_016859285.1 of Xiphias gladius. Taxonomy (NCBI): domain Eukaryota; kingdom Metazoa; phylum Chordata; class Actinopteri; order Istiophoriformes; family Xiphiidae; genus Xiphias; species Xiphias gladius. The sequence goes on along the minus strand of NC_053406.1, from coordinate 27,571,891 downwards.
AAAAAATGACTCTTAACGGTTTGATTATCAGAACAGTTGCCGATTCGATTGAATCGTTGGTTCATTGTCTCGTCTCAGCTTTAGGAAGAACCTTCGTCCTTTCTGCTGCATCCTAGCTCTGAAAAACATTCAAACATTCCTGTCATTCTGACCCGAATGATCTTTTGTTATGTTACGTCTCTGTAGCGGTTTGCTACCAGGTGAAACCAGATCCAGACAAACAGTGAACAGCTGCTATAAAATGAGCTGAATGGACGGTGTTAGTGTTCACATTGGTTTCTACAGTTAATTGTAATTTCTCTAAAAATTACAAAAAGATCAGAGGACTTCTGTGTGCATCTGAACCGGCCTCTCCTCCGCGTAGCGTCGCCACAGTTTTCAGTGGTTGACACCCTGTCGCGCCTCTGGGCTACCAGCAACCCCCCCCCCCCAATAAAACCACAAACTGTGGTTGGTAGCCACGTTAGCAGCTGGAGGGTCGCGTCTCTCTGCGGGTCGGCCCAGGCCGAAATATCTCAGCATCCACTGGACGTTTCTGGACAGACATTCATGGTCCCCCCCGTCAGGTTCAGATTTATGGTGTTTAGTGAAATAACCGGATGGACTGTGACGAAATGTGGTTCAGATGTTCACGTTGTCATTTGCCCAGTACTTTGGTTTATGACCCTACAGAGCATATGGAGAGGAAATTACAGAAGGTAAATACACTGAAAAGACGTCGACATCAGAGGCAGGGCCTTCTGGCAGAAGTCACCACATTTTCCACATTTGCCTCAGTCTGGAGCTGAAGGTTCGACTGAGCGTTTTATTAACCTTGATTTGATGTTTTGCTCTCTACTGTGTTCGCTAACCTGTGATCAGAAAGGGATTTCACGTGTAGCCGCTGTTACACGTCAGACTGAAGTGTTACCGTTACGTTTGTCGAGGATTTTAGCCACTTTATCAGGGAGTTTACAGCTCCGGAAATGTCTGAGGTCTGAGTCTAGAAGCTGTTGAAACATTTTTATGAACGAGGACTGAAGTGGACCAACAGACCGTGAAGACAGAATTCAGCGCTGAGGCAGAACCCTCGCGTCGCTGCTGTTACAGAACGTCGTGTTTTTACCGAGATATTTTTGAGAAACGTGGATTTTTAGGGCTTCGGACCTGCTGAAAACTCGACTGCGTCATTTGAGAATCGGGTCCTGGAAGCTTTTCTCTCCTGAGGAGCAGGAGGACGGCGTGAGGGTCCTGCCTCGGGCTGGATTTCTGTCTTTACCGACAAAACATTTCATTCCACACTGTTACTAATGTGATGCTACTGCTCAATAAAATGTCTTAATACGCGTGGATGAGTCTCTTGTCGCTTACCTCAGAGTTCAGTCTCTGCAGATCCAACGCTCGGCCGGAGACTGTCCCCGACCCGCAGGCGGCGCTGGGGTCGTGTTGAAGAGGTCGCTGTTGTGACCTTTACGTAACAGCGACCCCGGCGCCCAGACTCAGGGAGTCAGACCCACGCCAGTGGTGGAAAGTAACTTAGTACATTCACTCATGTTCTTATATGTAGATGTTGCACTTGTTACTCCGTTACATTTATATGTAGGTATAGTTACTAGTTACTTACATACAAAACACATGTTGAACTTATGATATATGGTTTGATTGAAGTGGGGTGAGAAGGTCTCAAGTCTAAACTTTGTGTGTTGGGTCCCAAACAGGTCTTTCTGTGCCCCCCCACCAGAATCCTGCCGTTTCAGACAACACTTAATATAGAAAATGGACCGAAACAACGAATGCCTTTTTGATTCGTATCATTACTGTAAAATAACCCTCAAAACCTTGTTCCCCTCTTCGGCAGCATTTTATTAAGTCTGAACCTAGTTTTGAATCACTCATGGATTCCGTTTGTTCAAACCAAGAGAGGTCATTGGGATCTGTACTTTAGGTTGAGTGACCAGGCTGAAGGACCGCAGCGCTGGGTCACACTAACAACACGTCAGTATAAAGTGTGTGTCCAACACTGAAGTGACAGCTGTAACCGTAGCCGACAAGTCCTTAAAATATTCATGAGATCAATGAAAGCTGAACCTTTGAGTGAGGCGTCGTTTATTACATTAAAATAACTGGTAGAATGATACTGACACTGAATAGGGAGCAAATGACGACACTGGGTGTGTTTAAAGAGGCAACATCAACATGAAAAGAAAGACAGGCGCCCCAGGTGAGCGAGAGATGTCAATCAAGTCTGAGCCCGCCCACACCGTCCTGAGGGAGTCCAATCGGGTGAAACCAGGAAAACGCCTGATTCATCAACAAAAAAATCTCATCTTTCAGGACCTGGCTCTTACTCTTGATGCCTTAAGACCATTTTGCCGATAATACTTCTGCACTTTTACTCAGATAAACGTCTGAACGCAGAACTTTCACTTGTAATGGAGGATTCTGACCTGTGGTAACTCCTTCCGCCTGCACTTTCACTTAGATCTCAGTTGCCTGGTTAAACTGTCCAGGTCCCAAAGGTTCATCGGAATCAGGAATTCTCCGCAGCTCTGGTCCAATGTTTATCTACGGGCTGGAAATGGACTTCCTACATTTGACCAGTCGACTGACACCGTTGGCGAGAATCTGCCGTGAATCTGACCACGTGCAGAATTCGACTGAACGAGTTTATCAAAGCGAACGCGGCAAAACTCAACCGGAAGACTGGGGTATTTTTAAACCACGTGACAACTGCTCCCTGTGAGTCTTTGTGGTCTCAGCAGACAAAACCTGTAGACAACGCGGAGGGCGCTTCTGTTTCCACCGTCCACACAGGTCGCCGCTTTGTGTCCGTCGTCCACGCCCTCACCTCGCCAGGAAATCAGCCCCAGACGTAGCGCTTCAGTCCCTGACGTTTGGTACGGAGAGGAAATCCCATGCTCTGACCTTGACGTTCAGGGACCTGATTTATGTTTTAAGAAGAAAAGTAGTAGTGGCCGTTAAAATGATCTTTACTCATAAGACAACTGCAGGCACTTCTGTTTGAATAAAGCCCTCGGACACAATATTACAAAACAATGTGAAAATAAATGTAGAGACGGATCAGAGTTCAGTCTCTGGTCAGCCAAAAAAAAAAAAGGCAAAGCTTTTATCTTTCATGTGTTTCAGTCTGGTGACGTGACTGACGGTGTTGAAATGTCCCACGCCCTGATCAGGCCTCAAACGCCCCTCAGTCTCGGCCTTTCTTTCTCTTCTTCTTGCTCTTCTTCTCCGGTTCTTCTTCCTCCTCCTCCTCTGTCGTTTTCCTCTTGGGCTTCTCCTCCACCTGCTCCATGGCGTCCCACACCTCGTCCTCCTCCTCCTCCTCCTCCTTCACCTCCTGGGTCGCCCCCTCCCCGTCCGTCGCCGCCCCTCCGTCCTCCAGATCCCGGCTGGCCAGCAGGAGGCAGTTGAGTCTGGACTTGAGGTAGACTCTGTGCTGCAGCTTGCGGTCCTCCAGGCTGTGGATGCGGAGGAAGCGGTCCAGGCCGCAGGACGCCACCACCGGCTGGGAGGGGTGACACTGCAGCCACCGCACGCCCCCCGCCAGCCCCTTCAGACAGCTGCGGACCAAACCTTTCCTCAGGTCCAGCGTGGCGATCTGGCCGTGGGTGTTCCCCACCACCACCGCGTTGCCGGCGGCGGGCAGGGACAGGGCCGTGAGCGGGTACTCGCCGAACTCGGCCTCCAGGACGGGACGGCGCTGAGGGGAGGACGGGTCGAACACGTGGACCTGACGGAGGAGACAGAGACACACAACAAAGTGAGGGTTTGGAGGGAAGGGGGCGGGAGCTCCTGGTTCACACAGGAGTCGTGTTTCCGCAGAAGGTGAGTGTGACCCGTGCCGGTCTGGGATTTCACGCCCGTCCAGAGAGCAAACTGGTATTAGACGCCTCCAGCGCCCAATACCAGTTGCTGAGACAGGTCTCGCTGGGATGGAGAGCTGTTTACCACCTGTGTGAACGTGTGATAGTTTCACATATAAAAGAAACATCATTTTAATAACTGGTCACAGGTAGAAGAGTCACCTGTGACTAAAGTTGTCGGATAAATGTATGAAGTTCTATGAAATGGGACTAAAAGTCCTTTTCTCTCTGTGGAAGCGTTTTGATCCACGCTCTGAAACCGTCTGTGAATAATTACAGGGACTGGATGGTGATGGAGGTCACCGGGTTTTCCTGCAGCAGCAGCTGAACAAGGGTTTCACTGGGGGAGACGAGGGGGGGCATTTTATCACACCTCCCTCTGTGACTTTAATCCCGCCTGAACTGGTCTTTACAGGCCCGCTCGGGATTCTCAGTCTGCAGGTGGAAACGGGCCTTTAAAAGCCCCAGAAAACGGTCGTAACGTGAACTTTGGTCTTGTTGTATGTTGCCAGATCCTGCATTAAGAGACCAGTCGGTCACTTTCTAGACTGGCAGCAGGTTCGTGTCCTCTGAGACGAGCCTTTTGTTGACACGTCCCTTTAATACCGGTGTGTTGGATGGTACCGAACCGTGGAGAAGAGTTTAAGGATCGTAAGTCCAGCCGTCAGAACCTGAGCGACCGGGTGAAGGTTCGCCCGTAGCGAAGGGGACTTTAAAACTGCCGGTTTTTGAGCGGAGATTGGCCTATAATACCCGGACGTCTCGCAGTTACAAAGCAGCGCGGTGAAGACTCACCTGGTGGTAGCCTGTGCAGGTGACCACTTTGTCGGAGTCCGGGATGAAAGCCATGTCTTTGACCCACTGCGGCCGCCGTAGGTCGAGCCAGTCGTCCCGCAGGTTTTTGGCGGTGAACACGGGCTTCTCGGGTCTCTCCAGGTCCCAGATCTTCAGGCCGTTCTCCTTGCCGCCGGTCGCCACTTTGTGCGGGTGTACCGGGCTCTGCCGCATCCTGCACACGTTCTTGCCCGCGTCCAGCTCGGTGACGGGCTCGCCGCTGTCCTCCCTCCAGACCCGCAGCGTCCCGCACTCCCCGCAGGTGAGCAGCGCGGAGCCGCCGAGCGCCGCCAGCCCGGTGAAGCAGCCGTCCGCCGGGTCTCCGCAGCGCCGGGTCTCGGTGAAGGCGCCCTTCTCGAGGCTGAAGGTCTTCACGGTTCCGTCCACCGAGCCGACCAGCAGCTCGCTCTCCGCCGGGTCCCCCCAGCACAGCGCCCGGACCTCCTGGTCGCGGCTCAGGTGGCTCGTGTTGCAGAAGTTGAAGGCCTGCTTCCGGGACACGCTGACCCCCTTCAGGATGCCGGTCTCCGAGCCCAGCCACACGGAGCACAGCCGACTCCGGTCCCCCATCGCTACGGATTTAAACGGACCGAGAAGTGGATTTAAACCTGGACTTCAGCGGCCCCGGGTCCTGGTCCTGACAACACGCGTGGTTCCTCTAAGGGCTGTGTCGCGTGTCACAGACGTCACTGTTTGTTGTTTTTTTTTTTTTTTTAAACTTTATTGATAAACGGGTTCAGGTTTCTGCAGACGTCGTCAAATTAAAACCAGGACTTTTCGACACCACAGAGAGAAACTGAAACCCGTTTCACGATCAAACCGGTCGATAAAGGGACAAAATTGATGAATAATAAAAATAATTTATTGAGTACACCAATTAATTAACGACACAGTCTATCACCTCCCGCTGTTTATAAATCCTAATAATGTAATTAATCAGTTGACGTCGGTTAAAGTTTAATGTTTAAAAGTCACAGACTCTCAGATCCGGTTTTTCCCTCATTCGGGTCTTTAAGGTTTAGTGACACAGTTCATCTGCTGAAAAATCAGTTTATTAACACTTTATTACAACCTTTGTTATAACTACCAACTTTATAAAAAAAGCAAAAAATTCCGTAATGAATTATACTGTGGTTTAATATCATAATAATTAATATGATTATTATAATAATTATTATTTGAAGGGCCGAATTAATTTTATAACAGTCTTTACTGACACAGCAGCACTACGGGACTTCCGGTAGACGCTTTCAAAATAAATAAGTGTAATGTTTTGAATTTATTCGTCTGGTTGTAAGTTTCCTTTGAACGGTTGCAGACAAAGATGTTTACAACACAGGAGAGAAGTAACACCGGTGTGAGCATTGGTGTAACTCCTTAATGCAGGTAAACAAGGGTTTACGTCTGAAAAATTGTGTTTATTTAGGTGGTACTTTGCAGAGGTGGATAGTAATTTAAAAATATCATAAAAATCATACAAACAGATGGTGAGGCCACACACACACACATACACACACAGAAAAGATGTGTTTTCAGCTCGGATCCGAGGATCTCCACAGCGCTGCCTCCTGAACACGAGAGTGGAAATTTGTTCCACAGAAGAGAGGAGCTTGACGGGCAAAGGATCCGCCACCGAAAGATTTCTTTATTGAATCTGGGAGCGGTTGGGAAAAAAGCAGCATCGAGGGAACGTGAAGGATGAGATGGAGACTTAAAGCCTTGTAGGTCGGGAGGAGGATTCTGCAGAGGCATCGGGACAGGTGCGATATCGTCGGTCCTCTTACACCTCGCGGGCGTCTCGCTGCTGCATTTCGGACCAACTGTGCAGCAGATCAGATGTAGTTGCTGTCAAGGGCAGGCCAGAGAGAAGCACCGTCTGGAAAACACGGAGCGCATCTTGGCTGAGTGCCGTGGGTGAAAGAAGGCAGGTCAAAGGTGAGAGGGGGATCGAAATCTATTCCCCTATTCTTGACTGTGTGCCTCTGGGAAATTGTGCAGCCTTCGAGATTAACGGAAAAATCGGAGCAAGATGACCCGGGTCTGGCTGCCGGGCTGCACCATCAAGCAACAGTTCAGTCTTGCCTGTAGTCGAATGTAGGAAGTGACGGACTCTAGTTGTACAAGCCCGGAAGATTCACCGACTGCTGCTGGAAGGTCCATTCGTGGATCATTGGCACGACAGTTGTCATCAATGGCTTTTCTTTGTTCGTTTTGTTTGTTTTTCCTTTTTAATGTGACCCAGGGGCAGCAAGTACACACACAACAAAGGCGGTCCGAGTACTGATCCCTGCCGGACATCACATCAGCCTCCATAACAACAGAACCAGGTAGAGTGCCGGCCCATTGAGACCAATAAGGTTCTCAAGACTTTCCACAGTGTCAGAGACGGATGTAAGATCAGAGTCCACTGAAGTCAACGGTTCCTGAGCGACCCTGGTTTTTGGATCTGAACCCAGACTGAAACTCATCAAGAAGCTTGTCAGTGGATGGATGGGCTGTGAGTTAAATTAAGATCCATTTTTAAAGAAATCTCAAAATTTATATCTCATAGTGTTTTCACAATATATAATATCTCTAATATCTGAGATCCTGAAATCTCTCTGTTTCTAGACTGGATTCGTAGCTGACGGTGAGTTCTTTGATTAATTGTTTCCAAAAAAAAACCTCGACTGATCTTCTTTGTTTGTCAAATTAAATTCTAGCAAATTTATTATCGCAGCCGGAAGCGGTGATTTGTAAACTTCCGTGTTGACAATAAAGCTTGCTTTAAAAGAAGGCTCTTACGCGATTACGCGGCGACCGCATGCGCAGATGAGGCCGTGACGCCATTTTGGGTCTCAGGGTGCAGTAGCTAGCTGTGGCTGTTAGCTGTGTAAACGCGACGCTACTTTGTTCGGGTTCGTTTTTGCCGCTTTGATATTAGAGTTGAGTAAACAGAGTTGTCCCCTTTGTTCAGGTCCGAATCTGAATCTTTCTTCGTCTGAGAAATGGACGGAGAAGAGGACGACTTCATGTCCGGGAGCCGCTCCGGTAAAAAAAAAAACCGTCGTTCAGCTTTGTTTCATATTTAAATAACAAACCAGCGTTAACTAACGGCGACTGCTGACTCGCCACCAGCGGGTCTTTAACTTGAGAGTCGCGGTGAACAGAAAGTAATTTAGCTTCTGAACTGAAGGGTGATTTGGGATTAGCAGCAGTGTTGTCGCATAACAACCAGGAAATGTCCCGTTTTGGCGTCACGAACAACAGGCTGGCAACGCCACCGCTCCCCGTCTTATTTATCTGTAATAAATGATGCTGTTGTTGCCCGAACTGTTACGACGCAAACCGTTGGACATGGAGGTGTTGTTTTGTGCTGCGTGCCAAATTCAAAAGCAGACCTAAAGATTAGATCCCCTCACATTTTCTCATTTATATGTACATACTTTTTTTTTTTTTACCATGTGCTTGTTACCCATGAACTTTAAAGCGCACGATTTTTGCGTGGGGTTCGGCGTGCGGACTCTAGGAGACCTTAAGGTCTTGCTGTCTTTTAAGTGGACTACACACCTCATGGTGACACTGTGAGAATTTGAAGCTCCACTCTGCCTCAACCTGTTGGTTAAATAACGGATGTAACGGTATAGACCTTTTGATGCGAATGTGGTGGATGTGTGTCATATTGACAAAAAAAGACACATTAAAAAAATTAGATTTCATTATGTTTTCACAATATTTAATAATTTCTACTGCTTAGTTACCCGTGGACCTTTTACGTGCGGGTTTTGTGCACGGGGTTTGGCGTGCAGACTGTAAACGGTCCTGAAATCGTTCTTTAGGTTTTTTAAAGTGGATTTGAACCTGAAGGTGACCGCGCAGGTGACCGCCTTGTCAGAGTCCAAGATGAAAACCAAGCTGCTGTAGACTAAGCCAGAACCAGGTCTCTGCGTGTTCTTCCGAGGGCCTGAAGAACGATAATGGAAAACCGAAGCATGACAATAACAAGGGCGGTCCACTGAAGTCCTTTTGCAGAAACCCTTTCAGAAAAGCGACTCCTCTCCTCTTGTAGCTCTTCCACCAGAAAGCCACATTTTCCTTCTCCTGTCTCTGTCCAGGTGTGTGTGTGTCTGACATCAGCAGCATGTGTTGTGTTGTTTTTGACCTACTGTGTGTTCTGCAGATGACGGAGGCGGCACTCCGGTTCAGGATGAACACCCGGCGTCAGACGGGGAGGAGATGAGGAGTGACACACACCAATCTGAGGTCAGGCTGAGGCTCGGTGTCCGATTTATTCTTCTTCGTTTTCACCCCTGATGAATGGCCAAAAAAAAAAGAGAAAAAAGGAAAAGAGGTGTAAAATCCTATCAAAAGTTCAGATGCAAATAAAAAAACCACGCTCTCCTTATTATTCTTATTGTGATCAGACCGTCTCTGTGCTGCAGTCATTCAGGATCTTCTCTGAACCGGCTTCTCAGACTCTGCAGACTTTTGAAGCCAAAACTAGTTTGATAAATAGTTTTTATTCTGAGGTTTGAGTGAAAGTGAAGGACTTTTATTTCCTTCACTCAAGTCCGAAACTTTTGCTCTTAGCAGCATTCGTACGGATAAAACGGGCCTTGAAACACGTGTCAACGCTTCCCGTGGAAAGGTTGAGATTTATAGGCACAAACTTGTTGGGAAAGTGTGCGTTCCTCTGTGGAAACTCTGACCCTTGCATACGAACGTTTCAGAGACACGGATGGTGAAGCGGTGAACTGTAGTGAGGGCAGATTTCACGTCATCCTCAATGTGATAAACATTCAGCCCAGCTGAGTGAGATGGTGTTTGTGCTTCTGAGACACTAATTATTCCAGAAGCACGGTCCAACTCAAATCGGCTGTGGAGAGTCCCGGCGCTGCTGAAGTGCTAAGGATGACGCCAGGATGCACCAGGTGCCAGAATCTGGACGACCTGTCTCGCCTTTCTCTGAAATTACCCATAAATTCCCCGCGTCCTTTTAATCTCAACCACATTAACTGATGAAATAATGAGCCAATTTCATCAAATCTTTTTACGGAACCGGAGAACTGAGCGTTGGTAGATCTCTGACGCAGTCCTCTACTACGGTGACAGCGTTAGTTCTGACAGCGTTTATTGCCTTGATTAGATGCTGACTGTGTGAGTTCATCAGCTGACCCGCCACTGTTTGTCTCAGCAGGACGAGGGCAGCAACGACGAGGACGCCCCCCGCGCCATGGAGACCAGCGGGGCAGCCAGCGGCTCCGACAATGAGGACCGCAGAGGGGCCGACAGCGACTCGGAGGGCGAGGCCCCCAGGGGCCACGACGACGACTACAAGAGTGACTCGGAGGCAGAGGCTCCTCGTCCCGCCGACAGCGACGACGACTCTCCGGTCAAACGCAGGACGAGCGGATCAGACAACGAGGAGGAGTCGCCGGTCAAACGCGGAGCTTCGGATAATGAGCGGGGGGAGGGGTCGTCCCCCGTCAAACGCAGGGGGAGCAGCTCGGACGTGGAGGAGGGGGAGGACCGGCCCAAAGCGGCCGCAGACAGCGACTCAGAAAACGAGGACGCCAAGCCTGCGGCGTCCAGCCGGTCCAACGCCGACAGTGACTCTGACACAGAGACGCCCACCAGACGCAAGGCAGCACAGATAGACTCTGAGGAGGAGGGGAGGGGGGGGCAGGAGGAGGAGGCATTGGGAGGAGGAGAAGGAGGAGGAGGAGGGAAGTGGAAAGCTGTGATGCAGTCTGACAGTGAGGAGGAGGAGGAGGGAGGAAGGAGGAAGGCTGCCGCAGGAAGTGATGGAGAGCAGCAGGAAGAGGAGAAGGAGCAGAGAGACGGCAGCGACGACGAGAAGCCAGGTACTGAACTCACACCAGCTCCAGCTTTATTCAAAACTGAATGATGTGGTGCTATTGATTATGTATTGATGGTATTCAGAGGTTGGCCTGATGAGAGTTGATGCCTGAAACTCTGAAAATAAGGTATTCAGTAATCAAATCCACCAGCCAACATGTTTCGTATGAACAACGGGTTAAATGGGTCGAGGTCTTCTGCGCGAAGATTTCCACGTTTCACAGTCTCGTAGCTCAGAGCAAGTCTGCTACAGCCTCTGTGATGACTTCCTGCTGACGCCTGATGCTGTAGCGGCACCACAGGTTTCAGTTTTTGTTTTAAGCTGAAAAGAATTTCCTCAGAGCTGTTGTTGTTGTTGTTGTTGTGGCCGATTTAAGCATCTTTAAATATTCACTCAGCACTTCATTCATTTGTGTGTGTGTCTGTTTGTGTGTGCGTTTTCAGTGAAGAGGAAGAAGGCCATCCTGTCAGACAGTGAGGATGAGGATGAGGAGAAGGCAGATAAACCAGGTAAGAGACTGTCAGCTTTTAAAACTTTAACTCTTCCTCCGAGTACTTGGTTATCGACGTCGCTGACACTGTGAATTATGGGAGACTTATTTGAAAAGGTGACACTTTGTAAAAAAAAAAAAAACAAAACTGTGCAGAACACAGCTGCTGTGACATCAGTGATCGGGGTGTATTTAGATGTGAGACTCGGTGAGTCAGGGTGGAGTTATCCTGTAAAACCTTCCGTCAAGCACAGGCACCGGTTCTTTAGTTGCTCTGGAGCTCGGGCAACCACGGAGAAATAGCAGTGTGACGCTGGAAGAGTAGTTACGCTTTTGTGTAGATAAATACAGGATTAGACCAGTGCTTCCCAAGGTGAGTGTGTGTTGAGGGCAGGTGGAGGTTGTCACAAGATTTACTGCTTCTTTAATAACATTTCTCCACATAACAATGAAGGTTAAAAAAAAGACAAATAATCCAGCGGCAGGTTTGAAAAAGCACCGGACTGGACGGTGTCGATCAGTTTTAACTGCCATCTAAAGCTGTGTCAATTCCTATATTGAACTTTCTCTGCGTCTTCCAACACTTCCCAGTAAGTTTCCACCGCTCAGTGGTTTCACACGGTGATAAAAAGTTTATAATAAACTTCATCTTACATTATCCTCAAACCGGAGCCACTGCAAAATGAGCTAAAAACGTCCCGAGGTTTTTTAATGAAAGGAAAAAGCAGAGCGACAGAAGCTGTAGGGACTTGCACTACGCATCCGGTGGGTCTACAGTGGTACCTGTACCAGCGCTTGATCAAACGGGCATCATGGTCTACTGCGTTACACTAACCTAACAAAGGCTATATTCATATGTTTTCCGGCAAAGTGGAACAAAAATATTAGGCGCCAGTGCGAGGAAGGCTCTGAAATTTCCCATCAGCCTTGATGCTCCTGCTTGTTTTGCAGTAAAGAGGCACAAATGGTTCAGCTCGGAGCGTTTTAAAACAATTTGTGTTTAGGTTGGATGTGTAGTCAGCACCGCAAAGAAACCGTTTTCCCAGTTTGGTGTGGAAGAACCTGACTGGTCTTCGCAGAGCCCTGACCTCAACCCCATCCAACAGCTCTGGGATGAACTGGACCACCGACTGTCAGGCAGACCTCATCACCGACATATCAGATCCCCGCAGCAGGTTCGGCATCTGCTGGAAACGCCGAAACCGGAAGCACATTAACAAACAAGATGTCACCTTCACAGGTTACGCTGCCACATACTGAGGGAATGCCGTCAGCTGTCCACACACTCTAGTCCATTAGGGGACAATCGGCGCTGCGCTCAGTACGATGTTTGTACCACAACACCGCTCCGTCTTTCAGTCTCATGTGTTTTTATTTCCTCAACAGCGAAGAGGAGTCGGGCGGTGTCGGATGATGAGAACTCAGACAGCGACGGGGGGTCAGACGGTCCTGATAAGAGTCTGGCAGCCAAACTGAGAGAGCTGGGCTCAGACAGCGGGAGCGAGGACGAGAGGTCGAAGGCCTCGGCAGGGAAGAAGGACGAGAAGGCGCTGTTCGGCAGCGACAGCGACTCTGGAGGCGACGACGAGGAGGAGTGAGTACTGGACTTCTCGCACCAGTTCCACTTAAACTGGAACTGGTTAGACTGATCTAACTTAAACCTGAGTGATCCGCTGATCGTTTTGTCGTTGCAAACTCCTGCTGTTCCGCCAAATATTGCTCAGACCCGCAGAACTTTGCTTCACAATCTAGTGGAGATCCCAGCGTTTCCAAAGACACCAGATCTGTCTTCATTTTGGGGTGAGACATGTAAAACATGTCCATCTGATGGAGTGGTGGAGGAATATTTAACTGGGTGAAAACATGGTAGAGCTTCGGTAAAGAGCTGGTACAGAACGTGACGGTACACGATTCTGTCAGTGTGGAATAAAAGGAGATAAAGCTGCTTGCTTGGAATTTTAAAGGGGGGAAACTGCCTGCTGAGGGGTTTTGCCATTTAAACCTGAAACCAGTACCACACTGGGGGTACTGGGCGCTGTCGCTCTCATTGTGGTGTAGTTTTGTTGGATCTTCAGCTGAAAGACCATAAGGCGAACGGTGTCCAAACCCGCAAAAGTACATTTGTCAAAAAGTAGGCAGAGTAAAGCGACCGTCTCTGTTGCTGCAATGACTCCCAGAAACAAACGGAGCTGCTGGTGTGACCTTTGACCCCTCTGTTCCTTGCAGGAAAATGATCGCGGATATTTTTGGAGAGTCGGGAGACGAGGAGGAGGAGGAGTTCACGGTGAGTGAAACTGTAAAAGCCTCCTGCTGATCCCGTATCTGTCCATTTATCACGTCCGTATCTCTGAACCGTCAGTTCATCAGTGAAGTTCATTTATTACTCGCAGCTTGTACCTTCCCTCCTCGCCGCTACACGTCCATAAGTCCTTTCTTCCCACTTTGCTTCGCTCACTCTCTCCTTCCTTCCTTCCTCTCCTTTATGAAAATAAAAGGAGAGATGTGTGGCAGGATAGAAGCGGGTGTTTTTTGAACCAAGTGTCTGTCTGCTCCTGCTGCAGGGTTTCAACCAGGAGGACCTGGAGGGGGAGAAGAAGGAGTCGAAGGAGAGGAAGCTGCAGGTGGAGGAGGAGTCCGATTCTGATGAAGGAGTTGACCGCAGCGGCCAAGAGTAAGCAACACAGTAGTGCTGGAAGATTTGAGCAAAATGTCTAATTAGGAGTTTTCTGAATATTGCGATTTAAATTGCTAAGTTGCTTGTTGTTGACGTCCTGCTGCTGTTTTTCTTTGAACCAGTCAGAGAAGTCAACTGGTCATTACACCTGCTGGCTTTTCCATTAGACAACTGCATTATTACATTAGTGATAGATTTGATAGTTCTCAGTAACGTCATACAGTCCAAAAGTCTGAAAGCACTCTTCCAACGGGAAAGTGTTCAGATAACGTCCAGCAACAACGTTTAATCTTGGTGTGTGCGTGTGCGTGTGTGTGTGTGTGTGTGCGCGCGTGCTCAGCACCAGCTTCATGTCTGACTTCGACATCATGCTCGCTCGGAGGAAAGCCATGAACAGCAAGAAGAGAAGACACCGTGACGGAGGGACGTTCATTAGCGACGCCGACGACGTGGTCAGCGCCATGATCACCAAGATGAACGAGGCCGCAGAGGTCCGCCCGTCAAAATAAAAGCCTCAGCAGTGAGAATGCCGTCCCGTAAACCCGACTCACCGTGTGTTGTTGTTTAACAGGAGGACCGAACTCTGAACAGTCAGAAGAAACCAGCGCTGAAAAAACTCACTCTGCTGCCTCAAGTCGTGATGCACCTGAAGAAGTAAGAGCTCTGTAAAAACCTGCCCGATTTGACTTTACTTTAATATCTCACAGCCTCATCACACCTTCATTGGTCATCTTGGTCTCAGTCAGAGACCAAGATTTTTTTTTTTTTTTTTTGTGGCCTGCAGAGGTCTGACCACAATGATCTGTCTTGTTAGAGCTGCAGCTAACATTTATTTTAATTCAGCTTATCTGACAATTGTTTTCGTCGTTAATTGTTTGGACTAAGTTTTTGTTGCCCGACTAATTAATCAATCAGTCGCTCTAGTGGGGACACACAAGGGGTCACAGTATAAATCTGATGCGTCATGGGGCGATTAACAATCTATGAAGGAAGAAAAGACGACACACAATTATGACTTAAAATTTTTAGACGTTCCTCCGTTGCTTTTTTTCCCTGTTAATTACTGGGTTACCTTTTCGCACTTCATAAGTATTAATAGGTGTCGAACTAAAACAATCTGAGAAGGAAGGATCCTGCATTTAAAAAAAATATATATTTAATTTACTATTTTCAATTTTGGAACGACGAAATAGTGTATTTTCCTTGTATTGACAGAAAACAATGCAAAATAAAAACTAGTTAGAACAAAAGCACTGCTGGGCATAACATAAATGAGACACCTTTTTCAGATGTGTTTTTCATAGTGTTTGCATCACAGGAGCAAAAGAAGGCGACGCCAACGAAATGGTCATGTTGAGAACCAAACTGACTCAAAGGTGCTAATGCTGCCAGATACGTGACCATCGCCCACGTGGAGTTAAACGACGCTGCATCGTAAAAGACGCTCGTGTTCTGTGTGTTTTGTGCAGAAAGTCTTTCTTTTATATAATTGATAAGTTTTACGTGAGCTTTGCTTTAAGGTCACCTGCTGGTGCTTGTCCCTCAGACAGGACTTGAAGGAGACGTTTATCGACAGCGGAGTGATGTCGGCCATTAAGGAGTGGATCAGTCCTCTTCCGGATAAATCGCTGCCTGCTCTCAGAATCCGAGAGGAGCTGCTCAGGATCCTGCAGGAGGTGAGTGCGCATGGTGTGCGAGGACGCTCTGAAACCTGCAGACCACAGGTAAATCCAGACTCAGTCTAGTGGGTTCACCGTGTCTCTCCTCCCGCAGCTGCCCAGTGTGAGTCAGGAGACTCTGAAGCACAGTGGGATCGGTCGCGCCGTCATGTTTCTCTACAAACATCCCAAAGAGTCTCGATCCAACAAAGACCTCGCTCTCAAACTCATCAGTAAGGACCTCTCACTTCAAAACGTTTGGTGCACTTTGCTGTTTATTTAGCGACAGGAGCAGAATCCTCATGTTCTAACTGTTATTGCGGGAAGTTACACGTTACACAGATAAATTAGAAGTGAGAGTGTGGCAACGGTGGAGGATTCAATTTCAGATTCTTCTATGTGGTATTTAATTTGGTGAACTGAAAGAATCCTCAAAGTTTTTTGCAAAAAAGACACGGGCAAATGTCGAAAGTGCTCGTTAGGTCCACAAAGAGCACCGCACAATGCCGGGTGTCGCTGAACAGGAGAAGCGGCAGAGACGGTGCTGCGACCTGCACTAAACCCAGACTGAAAAGCACTGGGTGATGAGCATTGATCTGTCTTGTGTCCAGATGAGTGGTCACGTCCGATCTTTGGTTTGACGTCCAACTACAAAGGAATGACGAGAGAGGAGCGACAGCAGAGAGATCTGGACCAGCAGATGCCTCAGAGGCGACGACTAAGGTACCGACACGAACCAAAATCTCAACCTGACGACAACATTGCACAACCCTCATCACACAGGAGGGATGATGTTGAGAGTGCGCAGCGTTTCCAGAAATAATTTAGTCAGTCAGTTCACGAAATGTACCTGTAAGGTGTCAGTGAGGTGTAGGGGTCCGATGTTTTGTCAGGCTGAGGATGAACGCTTAGCGAGAATAAGAATTTTGTTTATACAGCACTCGTCAAAAAGGAGTTACGAAGTGACTCAGAAAGACATAAAAACCAAGAAATACCAGGTCCACATAGAACGGAGATGAATACGACTACAGTAGCAAGTGAGGGTCAAACACAGCTGCACTGAAAACACCCTGGTTTTCTTTGTGTCAGTTTCTGGTCATTTAAGGAAACACTTCCCTTTTTTCTTTTTTTTTTCTCGTCAAATGCTCCATGGGAGCACAATATAATCTAAAATGATAAAGATGTTATTACCGGATTTTGAGACGGGACAGGGCACAACACGACATCATAATGCAGGACGTGGTTTATTGTACTTTTATGGTACAAATTCCCAAATTAATGTTCAAGTAATTAAATTTCAGAAAACAACAGGGGTTTGGGGCCTGGGTAGTTTCCCACTTCGCCCGGTTGATAATCCCCCTTTATTGTGACTCTTAATCTAATTCATTCATTTCAGAACCTCTTTTCTTTTACATGGCTCTGATCCTCTGTAAATGTTAAGAGGATCAAAAGTGTGGTGGGACTGGTTTGTGGCAGGTGCAGGGTAACAAATATCTGCACCGAAGGACAAAAAATACCCGTATATTGGTTTAGTCTTCCTGGATGTGACAGTGTTTGAACCACAAATTGTCCTCCTCAGGTCACATCTCCCGGCTCTGCCTGATATTTTCATCCTACATAATCTTTCTCCTCCTCTTATTTGTCGTATGTACTTTTTTTGTCGTTCTCGTCATTCTCTTTCCTCATCATCACGTTGTGTTCTGCCTTTCAGCCTTTCCTGTCGTCCTGCTATGTTTTCTCAGTCCGTCCATTTCATTTCTCTCCCCCTCCCCCCTCCCCCCTTCCCCCCTCCTCCCCCAGTCAGCCTCAGAAGGTGGAGAGGGCGGAGGAACCTGACGTCTTTTCTCCACCGATCAGGTTCAGTCATACAATTGCATGGTTGCATTGCAAGCCTCTAGACTGATTGAAAGTTTAACAGGAATCCGAACGCAGAGAGACGGACTGAGCTTCTGTTTCTCTGGTCTCATATGGGCCTGGAAGGCAGGGAGCCCACAGCCTAACTTTAATAATGTCGACAAACGTTAAAGAAGTGTCCGACTTTTGGTGGAACGGTGCCGATTACTGTGTGAATGAAACCGCGCACACGATGTAGCAGCCTGAGTTTTGTGTCTGACCAGTCAGTGCCGCTCGGCGTAGTAGACGCCGTAGTTCCTGAGCCATCAGAAGAGAGCAGGGACTGTTTTGGCGTCAGGAACTAAATGTAGACTCTGGTTCCTCTGGTCGAAAGGCAGGTAAGGTTCCTGATTTCTCGAAATGGTTCACGGGCCACAGGTTGCAGACCACAAGTCAGTCTTTCTTACTGACTCGCTGACTAACTGCTGTGAGGTGGAGAATGTTAATAATAGCATGGAGACTCTACCGGAGTTGTTTCTACCAGAAACCAGTGAAGTTTCTGGTTGGAGTGTTTATCCTGCACATCAGCAGACTGTGGACGTCCTGCTGAGTTTAAAGATCAGGTGCAAAACGTCAGATTTGTGAACTCTGCTTGTTTTCTGTGTTCACTCAGTTGCTGTTCATTCATCGTGATATAAACCGCTGTGTCTCTCTCTGCCTCACCTTCTCTCCTTTTTAGCTCAGGGGGTCAGACGCCTCGGAGAGACCTGGAGAAACAGCTCACTGGAGAGGAAAAGTAAGAACCTGCTTGTTTGTTCATTTGTTGTTTGTTTTAAGTCGCACAGATTGTACGGCACAGACATCCAGAAGCTTTTTAAAGGAGCTGGAACTAGAACACACACTGAAAGCAGGTGTCCACTTGTAGTCGTGATATTTCTGCTCCTTCTTCAAAAATCTTGGAGCCTGGAAAGAGCCCGGCCCACACAGCCAGACCTTTATTCTAGCTGTTGCAGATTTAACATTAGTTAGATAAGAGCTGATAAAATCAGCTGCCGGTGACATTTGTCATTTTAACCGGTCAAAGTGACGGGGCAAGGCCAAAACAAATGTCAAGGAAAACAAGGTTCAATAAGACGTTTTTAGCATCAGAGTTTAGATAGTCCAGGGAAATAACAACCAGGAGCTGGATCTGAACCAGACCCGTCTTATGATAGAAAATGATGGCGATGAACATAAAATTGCTACAGAAAAACATGTTGGAAATAAGTAGTGGAAATAATTATGATATAAACTATTAATGGATCAAATGTAACTGGATTCTCCTTCTCCACCTCCTCCCTGCAGAGCTCTGAGACCCGGTGACCCTGGGTTCTGTGCCAGGGCTCGGGTCCCGATGCCCTCTAACAAAGACTATGTTGTACGACCCAAGTGGAACGTAGAGGTGGACTCCAGCAGGGTGAGTACATGGGGGGTTGTGTTCCTTTTCAGTTAGTATGTCATCCTGTCAAAGAGTCTGAAGGCACCTGAAGAAGGTGAACGTCAAGTGTGTTGCCATTTAAAATAGAAAAAATAAATAATAATGATTCTGAGTTTAAAGGATAACGTCAGCCTTCCTCACACCTCAACATTGACACCAGAGAGACCTTGATGTGGAGTTTATTATGACGCTGAGTCAACGATGGCCCCAAAGGTTAGAGAGGTGGCCTCGTGACAGGAAGGTTTCCTGTTCAATTTTACCACCACTCAGGTGCATCCAGGTGTGAACGTGTTTGGGGAAAAAATAGGCAGATACCTCTCTGGTTTTATAATTGTTTAAAAAATCCTTAAAAGAATGATGATAATGATATCCTAAAAACAATCATTCTTAAAATGATAATACTTTAAATGATAAGAATTATTTAAAATAAAACCTAAATAAGTCTTTATTGCCTTTGTTTCAGTTGAATCGTCCAGTTTACCAATTGATCGATATTTCAACAAATGTCAGCACTGAGAATTGATTCACCTGATTGACTTTAGAAAGTTCCACTGAAACACACTAGAGGGCAGTAACAAACCGTTCATCAGAGTTAGTTAGAAACTTACTTTGGGAACGTTGGAACTACTTTCTGTCTGGTAGTTATGATTAGAGAAAGGGCCTGGCAACATTTAATGTAACTGATTTCTAAGTCTAATTTTGTGTAGTATTAGAGCAGAGCTGTTATTGTACTAAAGTGTTTGCTAATACAGTTTTTTAATATTAAATATGTTAAACCAATGTCAGAATAGAATTTTGTTTGAATAGTTAGATGTGAAGGGTTAACATGGACATCTAATATGCTCAAACTGTACTTTGAAGAACGGATTATTGAATTTAAGAAACGTGCTTTTAAATACGCCGTTAATGAGCCACTGGTAATTGATCGGAAAGTTGTGGCATCAGAAGAGCGTTTTATCACCATAGTGACATTATTCAACCCGTTAAATCCTCTTTACTGATCACTTTTTAAAACCTGTAGAGGGAAGAAGGATCCAAAAAGAAAACAAAAATCACAGTCAGCGTTGACTGACTATACAGAGACTTGCTGCTTAAATAATAATGAATTAATAAATTAAATAATAATTTTGAGAATGTGTTTGGCAGGTAGAGATTTTAGGTTGAAAGTAAATAAATAAATAATATTATTATATTAAAAAGAGAAGCCACGCGATAATGGGAAAAATGATGGTCCTGATAATCGGTCCCCTCCTGTCACTGGAGGACTGAGGTCAGGAGCTGAGCTGTGATTGGTCCTCTGTAGAGCGGCTATAAGAAAGGCATCGGCTTGCTGGAGAAGCACAAACGGCGCCTTGCTGAGGAGAGGAAAATGCGTCGCCCACAGGGAGCGGTCAAGATCAGCATAGAGGGAAACAGAATGCCCCTGTAGTTCCCGCCGTTCACCTGTGGGGGGCAGTAAGTCCTTCTGCATGGTGTGCAGTGCTGGTCCAGCTGTGTGTGGTGTCAGTGTTTCCCCTGAAAAAAGACGCAGCGCTCTGTTCCCAGATAAGACGGAGTGGGGCGTCTGTCCTTGGGGAACCACCCACCGTAGTAAACCGGCTCGCCTGTGGCGTCTGACATGTGACTCGCCTGTGACCACACTAACCCGGCCCGTGCGTGGACTCATGAGTGTGTGACGAACCTGGCGGGGGGCTTTCTGTTCACGAGTGTTGTTCTGCATGGTGCCCTACACCTTTTTACCCGTGGCGTTGAGCTTCCAGGCGACGTTACTCTCGGTCTGATGGCTGTACGAGACGTTCCTCTGATCCGTTGGACGGGTCTGTGTTTAAATGACATCGGCTTTTAGGCGGGTGACCAGCTCAGCTGAAAACGATTGGTAGATTAATAACGCAGTCGACATAAAATTAACTAAAGCTTCAGCAACAGTTTTGATAATCGATCGTTTCAGTGATTATTGAAGGAAGATGCAGTGAAAGGTTCTGGCTTCTCCAGTCTGAGGAACTGATGCTCTTTCTCTTATGTTAATAAACTGAGTGTATTTGGGCTTTGGATTGTTGGTCAGACAAAAACAGTCACTTGATATTGCTTTGTGTTTTTAAAAAACAAAAAAAAAAAAACCTGTTCAAAACCCAAATAAAGTCAATTCACTATCCTATAAGAGAAATAAAAACAGCAAATATTCACTTTCGAGAAGACGAAACCAGAAAATTTGGGGCATTTCAATGATTTAAAACGACAACTGGGCTATGAAAATAGTTGCAGACTAAGTATCTGTCAATCAAGCAATCGACTGATTAATCATTTCAGTGCTAATTAATAGCCGTCACTTCTACCGTGTTTTTTCTGTTTGCTGTTACGCTACTGTCAATGTCAGGCAGCAGCTTCTGCACATATTTCACTTTAAAAGTCCACCAGCAGCTTCAGAGGGCGTATCTTCCTCGGTATGCTTTTAATCTGGAATGTCTGCAGGAAGTGTGAGTTTCGTGGACAACATCTAGCGGTGGAAGAGGTTCTCAAAAACCTTAACTCAAGCCAAAAAAACGTAAACCTGCGGGGTCGTCGGATGATTCATGGGACGGGCAGGAAGAAGAAACTCAGTTCTGATTCAGGAATCTCTGTTCAGTTTTTGTGCTTTTTTTGGAATCGTTGCTAGAAATGTAATGAGACTGAATTTACCGTGTGAGTGCAGGTATTTCCACTTCGGCTTCATGTTTTTATATCTGGCCTTTTTATTTGTTCATACGGCACTACTCACCAGACGCTGCCATTACTTGAGTACCAGCTTTTATTTGAGAATTTGTGGTATAGTTGACTAAACTTTATACATTTATTTAAAAACAAAAATCATTTCACCACCTTTTCCATCAAGGTAACAGGTAATGTAACAGTGAAGCCTCTGAGCTGCCTGTCATCTGAGGATTTTAACTCCCCGTGAACGTCTCTGGAGAAGTGAAGTGGGCTTAAAGAGTGATGAAGCACCAGCTAAAAATATTCTGCAGTTTGTTAAAACTGCTTTCTGGTGTTGGAACACTTCACATCTCTAACGTTATGTAACGTTTGTTTGTGGTAGAACATGGAGTGTTTAACCTGTAGGCATCAGTGCAGTCAGACTTACTGTTTCATCGCACCTGTAGAAGGCAGCGATGTTTAAACGAATGGTACAGTCCTCAACATGATCCTAGCTTACTTTTTTTTTTTTTTTTTTAACTGATTGTATGTTTCTGTGTCCGTTTCCTCCTCCAGGGTCCGATGAAGAAGGGTTTGTCCCGCGTCGATAAACAGATGCGTAGATTTGCCGACATCCGCCGCCTGACGAAGACGGGTCACGCTGTTAAAATCAGTGTTGAAGGCAACCGGATGCCACTCTGATTTTAACCCCCATAGGATTTATTCACTTTTTTCTTTTTAATGTTTTGTTCCTGAACCATCCCACGATTATCCTCACCCTTCCCTCCCATCTCAGGTCCAGCTCTGCCTTACTAAAGGGCTGAGGTCAAAGTGTGAACATCTGCTGAAATCACACAGACTCACCGGTGTCTGGTCAAAAAACATATTTAAATATAATCCAGAATGATCCTTGGAATGAAGGTTAACTGCTATTAATGTTAGCAGTCAGCTATGCTAATTTTGTCTCCTAACATTAGCTTATGTTAGCAGTTGGCTACATTAGCTTTAGCTCCAGACCAACCGTATCCACATTGTTCGCATTACGTTAGCTTTACCTCAAAGTTAAGTAATGTTAAGAGTCAACTTTATCTCCATGTCCATATAACAATCAGGTGACTTGAAGGTAAAACTAATGTCCAAGTCCATCATATTAGCTAATGTTAGCAGTTAGCTATGTACCTTTTTATTTCCGAAGAAAGAAGGTTCGTAATGTTAACTTGGGTTAGTAGCCAGCTACTTTAGCTTTATTTCAAACCTAGCAAAATCTAAAACATTAGCAAATCTCAAAACTAGCAAGGTCCATTACTTTAACTTATGTTAGCAATCAACTACATTAAGCACTGGCTCCAAACCAACTGGATCCTCCGTGTTACCTGATGTTAGCATAAATATAGCTTTACCTCTGAGACAGCTAATTAACATTATTTTTTTCATGTCCAAGTCCACAATGGCAGATCATTTTTGCAGTGTGTTTCCCAACAGGCCTGCTAAGCTAGCTAATGTGAGTAGTCAGCTAGCTTTAAGTCATAAGTCACAAAGATCTATAACATTGACTTATGTTAGCAGTGAGCTAAATTAGCTTTATCTAATGTTAACTAAGGTTAGCAGTATACCTACAAGCCAACTACGTTAGCTAATGTTAGCAGTCAGTTTACTCGAGTTAACATAATGAGCGTTAGTTACATTAGTTGTAATTTATCATTCATCTACATTAGCCATATCTCTCTAATATCAAGGTCTGTAACATTAGTTTATGTTAGCAGTTAGCTTTGTTAGCTTTTTGTGCAAATATTACAGTTCATCTAATCAATTAATTTCTGTCCATAATCGACTTTTTTTTTTTTTTTTTTATATTTTCTTAAAACAAGTGAAGAAAATTCGGAACCAGTGTTCCAAATATATTACATCCTCTATGTTAAAGTAAAAATACTTATTTAAAGAGTTTTCTAGAAATGAGTGTCTGTGTCGTGGAACAAAATGAATGAGGCAGGTTCATTTTAAGAAACAACTTGAAACATGTTGAACATTAAAAAGAAATTACAAATCTCACCGCACTTTTAAAACCAAATGACGGAGAAAAATCACTTGACGTAATCCTTCCAAAATCAGTCTTTTGACCAAAAAACTTAGCTGTAGCTGATGTGAATTCTAACTTATCACAGCAGCGTTTCTCCATGAAGGACAAAACCGCAGTCTCTCTACAGCCACCTCAAGAGTGTGGTCGGATTGAGGCTGAGAGTCTTTTTACATTTAAACCAGGGGAGTGTACTTCAATTCTACCATCAGTAAGCAGGTAAAAGTGACATAAAACGGACACAGCGGTTATTAAACGTATAATGACAGGTAAAGGGGGGTAATGCGGACAGTGTGAATCTGGTGGTTAAGAGGTAAACCTGATGTCGCCGATCCAAGGATCATTTTGGTGAGAGCCTCAAGTTCTCCAGTCCTGGATCCGAGAACAAAATCTCCCCCTCGCCCTCTTTGTCTCTGAATGTGACGGTGTTTGTATTTTGGTAAAAGGCTGGGCAGACCTCCGCCACAGTCCGTTTTGTCCCCTCTCTGCTCCCGTAGCAGCTGTACAGAAGTATATAAACTGTCTACAGGACTGAGTTCACACAGGTAACACCTTGGCTCTGTTTGCTCCGGATCAGTCTAGACCTTTAAACAGACATCAGGACTCTGTAGTGAAGATGTCAGTTTGTTGACTGTGTGAATCAGCCCGCCTGAGCTGTTGTGGATCACATGACACTTTTCTTAATAAAGACTCAACAGAAACTCCCCTCTGGTCTCTCAGCTCCTCTGTTGTACCCGTGGGCGGTTGCAGTAAGTTCGCTTCGCTCATGGTGGTTTCAGACCAGACACGCGGGAGTGGGTGGTTTTTACGAGGTGGCGTGTAGCCCGAAGAGCACCGGCCTCTGCAGACCCCACCTAAAGCTGCGGTCAGTACGGTTACAGAAGTCTGGGAATTCACAGAGGAACAAAAATGGAATTTCTCTGCGGTAAAGTTGTCGTCATAAAAACCCGGGCCAGGCCTCGGTGCCAAAATCCAAATGGGTACACGTTGTGGAGACCGGTGTTTTAGGCCTTCAGCTGACAATTATTTTCATTATCAATGAATCGTGTCGTCGTTAACGTGTCAAAGGATTGCAATATTGTAAACATACCCATCACACAGCCCCAAACCCCAGATACTCAGTTTACTCTCGCATAAGACAAAGAAAGGAAAAAGCCAGAGTTGGTGAATACTCGGCCCGAACACTCGATTGTCAGAGTAGCTGTCGATTCATCCACTAATTGTTGCAGCTCTGGTGTATTTGTGGTCAAAGTGAAGATAATGTTGCACTTGAGCCGCTGGTGTGAAAACCCCGTTATGCTCTGGTCAGGCTACGCAATGCTTTTGCCTTTCGTGACGGCATCGTGTCACATTGGGCCTTCGCGGAGTCGGGGGCCGATGAATCGATTAGTCGATTGTTGCGGATCCGATTTCTGCCTATTTTGATAACCGCTTACAACTTTCAGTCATTGGCTTTGTGCAAAAATGCCGATGTCTGGTCGCAGCTTCTCAGGTGAGAGGTTTTGTTGCTTTTCTGACTCTCGGTGCTGCCGTTTAACTGAACCACGGTAACGCTGACTCGCACAAAGTGGTTTTATTTGGCAGCGGGACAGCAGTGATCCACCGAAAGCAGCCGGACATCGAGCAAAGTTTGCCCCCGTTTACTTTCCGTGAGGCACAAACGATTTGCGTTCGATTCCTTTCTGTTGTGAAGTCCAACGCTTCTGGGGATGGTTGACACTTGATTGACAGACAACTCTCCAGAAAAGCAGAAGTTGATCACGCCAGTGTTGAGTGAACATGAGAGTAGAATTAAATGATTATTTTGCTATAAAGTTTTGTTTGGTTTTTTTGGTTAATGTTACATTAAACTTTCAAAGTTAATTTTTACATGAACAAATCTAAACTTTTCTCTAGATCTCTCAGCTCAACCAGCTGTGATCAGCTCCTGTTCTCAGCGTAGCCGTGGACGTTCAGACAACTGTCACTGGGTCACTGTGACGCTGAAGGAAACTTAAAAACAGGAGGAATCTGAATGAAGTTCTGCAGTAATAAAGAGCGTATTTGTCCTATGATTTCTACGTGGATTTATGGACGTTCACGTTGTGATGGACATCTGAGATAATGATAACCTCGGAAGTCACACTGAATCTAAAACTGTGTGTGTCATGTCTGTTCAGGTATGACTCCGATTTTGACATTTCATAGGTGGAATCAACCCTAACGGTACAAAAGGTAGTAAAATTCGAGCCCTTCTCAATTCAGTTTCTGAGGGAGTGAAATGTTCAGATTCTCAATATGCTTTACCAACCGATTTTAAGGCTCCTTATCACAGATGTTTTTATGTTTACAAAAAAAACATCTCGTATTCTGATGTATCATCAGCTTTTTTAAAAACTCTGTCTGTTGCTCTCAGAAGTCCAGTATTAATTGAGCCTAGTCTAACGTTAAACCAGCCTAAAATGTAGGGTTTTACCCTGCGTCGGGGGTCTTTACCCTCCACTACACCACTGAATATAACTAATTATTTCATTTGACCTTCAGGACAACAGTCTCAGCACAGTGATCATTTACAGTTTATTATGCACAATAAAACTTAAGGCAGTAAGGAGCATTTAAAAACGGAGTCGGTGAACAGGACGGAACGAGACAGGAACTGGGTCCAGTCATTTTCGACCCCTGGCTGATGAGGAAACCTTTTCCACTGCACCATTATTTCGCACCGGACTGTTCAGCCTCAGTGATGCGCTGATACAGCACCTGATGAACCTGAAGCAGCTGCTTCTACGGTTGATGACAGGAAGTTGTCGTTCACAAGAAGGAATATTCTGGTTTTAGTGCATTTAAAAGAAATGTACATTTTCCAGAAACCTCATTCACCAAAACGTCGTCTTCTGTCAAGGATGTTTTCAAACCGTTTTCATGTTGAGGCTTCAAGTGTCTGTTTGCTGTTAATGCAAACGCACCTGAACTACAAGAGTTCAGGTACATGAGACGCTCTGTACAGAACTGGAGTCGGATGGTGTTAGCCTAGCTTAGCATAAAGCTAGGCTAACACACCTGCCTCAAACATACACCCACCAACACCTCTAAAGAGCGCCGATTGACACGTTGCCGCTTTTCTTCTCTCTCTATTCTGTACACGAAGAGAGAAGAACCAGAGTTGGAGGCTTCCTGAGGATCTTGGTGCTGGAACTGTTGGTCCCGTGGACCAGTCGGAGCAGTGACAGTGAGGTTGCCAGGTTTGGCGTCAAGCCTGTACAGAGACCAAAACCTGTGATCACCAACCGCATCTGTGGCTTGATAACCAGGCTGAATTTCCATTTTGTTTTACTTCATTACTTCAGCCTGACCGTGTGCTCATGTTTTCATGTTTTGTTTTGTTTTTTATAACCCTGGGGATTGTTCATCCTGTCTGTCATTCGCTCCGTCGCTGTTTAGCTGGTGGCTAGGCAGGAAGATGACATCCCCGTTCTTAATCTTGCCCGCAAAAGTCTCACCGGTCGATCGTTTCTGCAACCGGTAGAAACGTCGCCGTCGCTTGGCACATTTTCTGAATCCTACAACAAATCCAGAGGACTGGAAACCGACCATTGTAACTGGCCTGGGCCTGGACGCTGCACAGAGGTACTGACTAAATCCAGATCCAGTGTCGCTTTATGGTGAGAACGTTTAGCATTTAAAAACCGGAAAACGATAGTTCCGACGTGACTTCCCCTGAAAACCACACACTGATTTTACATTTCTGTCTGTGGATTAAACAAGCGAGATCTAACGCGTTAATCAGTGAGAGGATCTGCCATTTAGCCGTTTCCACTCTTTATGCTAAGCTAAGCTGAGCCCCGTTAGAGCTGCGGCGACTATTTGATTTATCGATTAGCTGATCGTCTGAAAAATAAGAATTGATAATTGATGAATGGTGTAAGTTGTTTTTCAAGCAGAAAAAAAAAAGAAAATGCAGTTTTCAGCTTCTGACATTTGAAGATTTTCTGCTTCTCTGTTTTCTATCAGTCAAAACTGAATCGTTAGGTTTTTGACTCTCCGTCAAACAAGACGTTTTAAGACGTCACCTTGGACTAAGACGCCGAAGGACACTTTTCTCTCTCGTCTGACAGTTTACAGATCAAACGATTAATCGAGAAAATATGATGATTGTAATTATGAAGTTGCGCAGGAGACTGAAGGAGGGTAGAGTCCGAACGCCGCGAGCTTAGAAAGGTTGTGGACCTGGAAGTCGTTGCGTCTGTAGGATCCTGCACCGCTCGCCGTGCGGACTTCCTTTCTTTTTCCACTGATTTAAACCCTCTCAACCTCTCTAAGCGCACTTCCTCCAATGGCCGCTAGACGCTGCTCAAAGACTTCATTCAGATTTTTCGCTGCTCACACTTTGTGTTGTGTTTTCACACCGGCCTCGACGTTGAACCGCGACGTTAAGCTTCGCATACATTTGCAGGTCGGTGTCGTCTGGTGCAGTGGAAACTTCCCTCAGACCTGTCGCGCTGCTGGAGGATTAGAACTACGAGGCAGGAACTCGAGTCAAGTCGCGTCAGAGGTTCCGGTTTCTGCGCGTAGAGGCGGCAGTCGCCTCCCGCGCTTAGCCACAGGAGGGTGCGAGGCCGTGGCGATGCATTCAGGCGATTCCCTAGAAAGTCTGCAGGAAAGTTTCAATCGGCGGTTCAGTTGTGAAAGTCACTTTTCAAAAATATCTGCCAGTAGAATTTACCAAAGACCAGGAGGCTCCTCTCTTCTCTGAAAGCTACGACATGGCTCGGCACTAAATTCTACTAAATTCTGCCGGTAAATCTGATGCTTGTCGCGTTTCTTTGTCATTGCTCAGTATTTTTAATTCAGTGATCACGTTCAGAAGTCACGTGACTGCAGCGCTGAAACTGTGTCTCCGGAAGTTAACAGCGAATTTGAGAAAACTGATTCTGATCCGGTGCTGGATCAGAATCGAAAGTTCTGAGTTTTAGCACCAATACAAACAATGCTTTTCTCTTTAAGATATAAAAACATCATTTTTTAACATTTAACCGAACAAAGTAATTCTCCTGCATTAGTGCTCGACGTAGTCGTAACACAAAGCAGCCGCGGACAAACTTTAACTAAAGAAAATACGGTGGAAACTTTTTAAAATGATGATTTAAATCAAGAACTACGTGATGGGAGAGTTGATCAACAGGATTATGAGTCTGACCAGACGTTCAATTGACAGTTTTCGATACTCTGACACGTTTCCGTTGACATTTGATACCAGTCCATTCAGCTGAATTTACCAAAAATCTGCGCCTTTCAAAGCGCGGCTGTTTGTCCGGGACAGAATTTTGTTGATTTGAATCTTTAGGGATGAAATGTAAAATCACTAATCCTGTGTAATAAACATGGTTGTGTTTCTGTGTGTGGGGGGGGGGGTGGAGCATTGATGGGTGATTGGCAGGTGGTGGGCGTGTCTCAGCAGGTGACTGGCAGTTGGTGATTGGCTGTTTCGTGCATCTGTGGCGGGTCCTCTGCAAAGAGAGAGAATTTAAAGGGCCATGTCCCTGTTTTCACCTTGTTGTTATTATGAATGATGATGACAGTGAATGTACCTGTCCAGAGGGTGGTGCTGTAGCGAGGGGGCGGGCTGTCGGGGGGGGGCGCGGCCTACCCTCTGCTGTTTGGTAGACGACCCATGCCAATCCTGTCGATGGGAGGGGGATGGAGGCGTCGTCGTGGCAACAAGGCTACTTTGCTATAAACAAAAAGGAAGGAAAAGAGTTGAAAAATGCTGCAGAGGTAAAACCTACAACAGGTTTGCACAAGGTAACGCACAGAATGAAGAGCTGCACCTACGGCGCTCAGGTGCGATGGCGCGGCTCTTTCTTTTACACAAATCAGCTGTGGTTTAAAACGAGCAGGTTTTGAATTGAAGATATTAATCTGGGTTGTATTTTGTGCCTTTTCTAAAAAGGATTAAGTTTAATCCAACTGACTTCTGTACTCTGACCAGGGCGAGGTATCGAAACCAAACCGAAATGTGCCCGAGTCATTCGGGAACTGAAAACGTCTGGTCAGACTCGTCATCCTGTTGATCAACTCTCTGATCACATTAAATCATCATTTAGCAACTTTTCGCCTGCACTTCCTCCAGTTAAAGTTTGTCTGCAGTGTTACGACTAAATCGTGGACTAGTGCAGGAGAACTGGCTTGTTGAGAAAATGAAAATCATCTCCATCACAAAAGAGACGGCTGGCGCTGGACGAGGGCAGTTATTTTAACCTATGAAGGTTTTGTATTTTCATGGTGAAGCAAAATCTGTCGGCCGAGCGGCAGAAAAATAAACCCTCATCTGTGTTAGTTCTGTGTTCTGGCGGTTTGTTTGTGTTCGGCGTATGAAACGCCAGTCGTCGTCCCCCGAAGCCCGAGTGACCGTCGTCTTCTTCTGTTTGACCAAAACAGGAAGACGTTTAGTTCACGTTCGCGTATGACAGCGAAGAGCGTCAAAATATTCACGGCCGAGAAGCTGAAACCAGCGAATGTTTGGGGCTTTTGCTTAAAAAGGATTATCGGAGGATCAGTGTTGTTGCCGATTCACCACCCAAGCGTTGCGGTTCTAATGATACGCTGGTCCAGGATCAGGGAGCCTCAAACAACAACTGGACATTAAAGTCGCTCAGAGGCTCAAATTATTAAAGGAAGCGCGTTGACATCTTCATAGCAACTCTGGTCTTCCTCCAACCAGGTTTCTGAACTACCTGTCACTACCTGTGCATGTCAGGTGATCTCACAGTCGTCCTACCTCTGCTTGTTTGCTGCCTGTTTGGTTGCCATGGAGCTGACTGACAGCCGGTCCAGAGGGGCGCTGTTGCCGGGGAAACTCCTCTTCCTCTTTGGGTCCATGACGTCATTCTCCGTCCTCACCAGGTGGTCCAATCGGAGCAGCTTCGCCGTCAGCTCCTCGCCCGCCTTCACTCCGCCAGAACGGGGCCGAGGAGCAGCCAGAGACCCGGACGGGGGCCGGTCTACATGCTGGAACACAAGGACGGGACGGTATTAATATAAGTACTGAACATGAAGGGAGGGGGCTAAGTCTATCTACTGAAATCAAAGCCGGGTGATTAACTTCTGTGTACTCGTGTTTACAAAACTCTTTGAATTCTTCTCGATTTTAATGGTTTTAACTCACGACTTTATTCATTATTTATTTCTGTGTTAATTGTGTTCACTTGTATCCGATGCTTTGCTCTCTATATTATTTACACGGTTTTTGTGGCGGCCATTTCCCCGGTAGCCGACTCTGTGAAACTGGAATGAAATGTTCTCTGTAAATGAGGTTTTGCTTTGTTTTGCTATGAAAGAAAAACAAAGGAATAAACCTAGTTGTCAATTCTGTACGGGGAACATCAGGCTGAGATCCCGAACAAAGAAAAACTTTCCAGCCGTTACTATAAAGGATCACCAGATCAGAATCAAGGTATGTGACGGGAACCGGCAGCAGGTCCAGGTCCAACACACGGTTCCTGCTAATTCACGGCGCAAGCTCTGCCCACTTACCGTGCGGTCCTGGCGAGGTCCGGTCAGGCCTCAGTCCAGCATAGCTGGGTTAGTTAAGGGAAGTGACCAACCAGCTGTTTCCCCAGTCAACAACAAGGTCACGCCGTGGCCCCCCGCCAACATAAAAAGTTTCGAGTCAACACCACACACCTGACCTCAACAACAACGCAGTGACGGATGCGAAGTCCTCGTGGTCCTTGTGTGATCTTCTGCGAGGGAGTCTCCGTATGGAAAATGTTGACCTCGGCCGAGAAGAGCCGCCCTGCTCGTCAGGGCTCCGTGTTGTGGATCAGCTCTCACGTCACGACCCTGACAGCGAGCAGCTTCTCGCTTCCATGAGTCAGACGATCGGGTTTCATCCCGACTAAACAGAATCCACCTTCAGGTTTCCCTCCCGCAGCCCGTCGGACCTCGGGGTTTTGTTCACTCTGATGTTACATCATCTGATATCAGCACGGGGGCCCTCCGAGGGAGGGGCCGTTTGATTTGGCCCTCAGGATGATTTGATAGGACGCAATCCGATCCGCTGCTTCATCGTCCGATCCTGACTCTGATCCAGGTCTGAAATGAATCCCAGTGCTGCTGATAAATGTGAGTTTTAGGATCCGCGGAGGAAAACGACGTTCAGAAATAAAGATACAAACCTTCCGGCTTCATAAAGGTAAAGCAGTTTCCCGGATACAGTACAGGCTCACTGTCCGTATCATCAGAATATCAGAACTCATAAATAGCATGACCCTGCACATAATGTGCACGTTTATAAATCCCATAACTTTCTGCTTTTGAAATGCTTCCTGTGCATAGAAATGTTTAAAAATATGTTTGGCATTCAGGTGCATTTATGTACAGATCGTTGAATCTACAAACGTAGTGTAATGCGTTTTAAATGGCTTTTGATTCTCTTTTCTTTGTCCAGTGCTGAGCAGGACCGAACCGTCTACTGTCTGACTAGATGTGGAGGAAATACCAGAGGCCTTCGACGCGCGAAAGGTGAGGCGTCCGAGTTTCCTCCAGCACCTAAATGCAACGTGCGTTCGTAGACCGGAGGACGTGAAAACGTCCGGGGATCCGTGGAGCTGTAAATAAACGCAGCACGGTTTCACAAATATAGTCTGACATGTACATGCACAGAGGACCCCGCAAAAGCAAATGTCATTACATTAATGAACTTATAGTTTGAAATATATAAGCAGGGAGCTGACAGTTTAATTAGTAAAAGTTTTCGTCTTTGTTTGACAGAAAATCCATTCACTGACTTGGCTTGTATTTATTTAAGGACTGGAGAACGCATTTGTGAAAACCAGAACTTATTTACAATCCATCCATCATAAACGTTTTTGTTTGTTTATTCCACAGTGTGATTGAAAAAAAAAGCCAAAACTTTTCTTGACTTCTTTCTCGAGTGTGTTTAATGAAGATATTTAAAATGCTAGATTACTGTGCGTTTACAGTTTATAATATAGCATCTTAATTTACTGATAACTGTAATATACCTGTGATTTTGGGGGAAGAGTGTGATGAAATAACTTCCTCTTAGCCCTGTATTACAGCTCTCCACTCCTGGTAATGCAGCCGTTCGTTATTATTATCACTTTTATCATTGTCGTGACAAACATGTTTGAAAATGAATGAATGTTAAAGAAAACGCAAAACCGTGAAAGAAAGAAAAAGAAGCTCTTTTAGCTCTGGTTTTGGTCTCCACCAGCTCCTGAGGGAAACCTCTGGCTCTTTAGCTGCTAAACGCTCCACTACGTTCACCAGCTGGTCTCCAACTGGGTCTGTCTGCTGGTTACTGCTGAGCAGGTAGTGGACGGTGGGTGTAAAACAGCTTCCTGCTGCGACTGGAAACACTGAAACAGGCAGGAAATGTTTCGCAAAACCAAAACTAGGAGCTAAAACGGGCTAAAAAGATCCACAAAGCTAGAGAGATGGAGACAGTTCTCGAAAGTCTGACTTCACACACATAAATCAGTCGGTCCATTGTTGGGAGTCTATAGGGGTGTGTGTGTGTGTGTGTGTGGGTGTGTGTGTGCGCCTCTGACCTGAGGTTGATGCCGGACTCTGGAGCCCTTGACGCTGCAGAGCAGCAGAGTGATGGTCAGCAGGCAGGAGAACAGCAAACAGCCACAGAACTGCATCTGAAACGGCGACAGCAGCAGCTGCAGCGCATGAACGCGTCGGTGTTTCCGGCTCCGTTCGCGGCTAACTTCAGCTTGGTGTCTGAGCCGCAGTGAGTTCACGGCTTCTGATCAATTCCTGCGACCTACAATGTGATCGATCAATCAATCAGACACATCCTGACACACGTCATGTCGTTATTCACTTTAGTTACTGGTGACGGTTACATAATACCCTCACTAATCTGACCCCACTCACCTAACGCTGATATTGTATATTTTATAGATCTGCATTCATTTCTTGTGACGTTACCTGAGACGCTCCGCTACAAAACCCTGTACTTAGCAGCCCAGGACGTCAGACTCTCCCAGCTGCGCCTGAACGCAACAGAAGCTTCATAAAAGTGAGAGGTCAGAGGTCACAGCTACCAGACAACACATGAGCTGGGTCCCAATACCCTGCACACTAGCCCTACACACCATACACTATGGACTGAGTGGATGAGTTCCCCTGGACGTCCATCAAACCGAGACCCTGTGTCCCCTCCGTCTCTCTGAGGATGTGATGCCTGTGTTTTTCTTTCTTCCTCAGATCTGTCCGTCTTCCTACCACCTAGAATTTAATTTTGTTTTTGTTTTTTTTCCTTTTCCTTCCTGTCCTTGCACTGAGGGACAATAGTGTCCATCAACACAGAACGGTCCAAAGTCAAACTGGTTTTAATCTGAACACTGTTTCTGATGACACTTCATTTTGTCACGTTTCCAGTCTGAACAAAAATTAGTGTGGAGTCCAGAACTGGGGACACAGGTGTTGACCAAGTTCTTCTTAAGTTTTGAAGTCGCCACCCATGATTTGGACACACACACACACACACACACACACGCACACACACACACACACACATACTCGCACAGAGCAGGACAGTTTTAGCTCAGCTGAGGGCTGAAGTGTATTGTCCAGCAACATCGGCTAATTTTAGCATTTTCCATCCCTGCAAATAAACACCTTTTGACCGTCACATACACGCCTGCTGACGTTCACGGCCCTGCATTCCACACACACACACACACACACACACACACACACACACACACACACACACACACACACACACACACACACACACACATTGAAATGCTCATTATTCCAGCAAACAGATGCTAAGACACAGAAACAGGCTTGCCCTCAACGTCACACACATTCTTGATGATGCACAGGCTCTTGTGCACGCGCACATACTTGCACACAAACATAAGCAAACTGACACACACACACACACACACACACACACACGATCTGCAGATTCTTCCATTCACTCAAATATCCTGTGTTTCCTCCCTGCAGCCCGGCAGCAGACTGAACATCACCCTCACGCTCTCGCATCAGAAAACACACCTGCACGCCACAGTTTTGACAGTTTAACAGTTTATTCCACTGGTGATTTGTTTTCTGTGAAACTGTTTTAGAACCTTTTTACTTGGAGATTTTCCAGACATTTTTTTGGCCACGAGGGAAATTAAATTTAACATGGAATTTAATGTCACCTGTTATTTAACCAAAAAAAGCCTCATGTCCTGTCTTAACCAGGACACGGTCTCGAAAGACAGTGTCCTGTTTAAGACAGGCAGCAATAACAGTGAGTTTCAGACAAACAACATAAGGCAGAGAACAGAAAATATTCCATATCTCAGAATTAAAGAGAAAAGGAATGATAAAAACATGCAAAACTTCACATCAGATCAAATGTTTCGTCCCAGAAACAGTGAAAACAGCTCCTCAGAAAAACCCAGGAGCTGCGTGAGACCATAAAAACAAAGAAGAGCAGTCTAAAGCAGTAACGTAAAACCCCAAAACACCGGCAGCCAGAGGAGAAGGTTTCTGCGGCAGTGACTCGAATTCACTGTTAATTCTCAGTTTCCTTTACTGGAGTAGTGACAGGAAAACTAAACACAAGAAGTGAGCAGCTTAAGTGACACACACAGTAAAAAATCCACGGCATGAAATGACATCAATGAATAAAAAGATCAAAATAGAAAGTTTACATTTGCATCACACACGGCATCTGATAAAAAAGAAAAACGGAAAAATCATAAAAATCTCCTGCTAAAAAGTACCATTTGTTTTGCAGTGTAACACCTGCAGGAGTGTGAACCTGTGCACACCTGCGTTCCACACACACACACAGTAATGTGCATGTATAAACAGTGTCCGTACCTTCAGTGTGGAGTTGAATCTCTGCGAGGAGGGGTGTGTGTCCTGCTGTCTCTTCTCTCTGTTTCTGTGTCTTGTTGTGGCTTCACATCAGGTTTTATAGCAGCTCCCCGGGAATCTCCCGTCCAATCGGCAGCATCCGCTCCTGTGACCTCACTTCCTGTGCCTCTTTTCCACTGTGTGTGTCTGTCGTTTCATCGTCAGGTCCATCACCTGTTAATGAAAGCTCCCGGGAGCAATCGCACCTCGCCTCCTCCTCAACCCTCCTGGATACTGATTCTGGCCTTAAAGGTCCCCTGCGGTTTTTTGGTTTTCAGACCCGTATCAGCGCTACGGAGCGATGCTTGCCAGAGCGGTTCCCGCTCACGTT
This sequence comes from Xiphias gladius, assembly GCF_016859285.1. NCBI lineage: Eukaryota > Metazoa > Chordata > Actinopteri > Istiophoriformes > Xiphiidae > Xiphias > Xiphias gladius. Next base: position 27,536,271 of record NC_053406.1, on the reverse strand, counting down.
TGTGGCTTGTGCAGGAGGTCAGACACGCACGAGCACGTCAGCGATTTCATCGGTGACAGTAATGAGCCGAGTGGAGCAACGGGTAGGACGAAGAACGCTGTCGGGCAGTGAGTCTTCAGAAATGTTTCACGAGGAAGGAAATCCATTCAACTTGTTTGGTTTAGGCGGGAAAATGAATGTGAAGTTACACTTCATGCTACGACCTGCAATTTTCCCTGAAACTGTGTTTTAAGAATCGGGTTCCAGTAAAACACCGACTGGTTCCTACTGGTAACTTAGAAAAATACTTTAGTACCATTAATTTCTCCTCCCAGTTGTTACGCCCTTGTTCCACACGGTCTGGTTCTCTTCCACTGAACCTGCATTTGAGTAGCAGCAGGAACCAGTCAGTGTTTGTTGCTACCTGAAGTATTTGAATTCAATCTGTTCCAATTCAAGGGTCTTAGGACAGAGGGTGTCGTATGTACAGGTTGTTAAACTGCTTGAGGCTAATTAGTGATTCCTGATATTGATAATTTGATAGATATGATATCTATATAAATAAAAGCTGACTTGAAAGTGTTAGTGAAAAGTCCCCAGGACAGATTTAAGAACAAGTCTGCTTGTACCGGTGGTTGGTGCTTGACACACAGACCTGACACCTGCAACGCGGCCCGATTTGGGTTCCTCTCCTAGGAACCGCACTAGGAACCGAGCGGACCCCTGAAGACCTGTAGTACATATAGCCTGCTTTTGACCCGGTGTAAGTAAACGTGTCTGCTGGAGTTTCAGAGGTTTCTGCGTTGTTGGACCACAGTTTCCACATTTTGCATCTGAGCATGGGTCCTGATCCGTTTCTGTCCTGGTTGGACTCGGAACTCACTGGATGATGAGTTCACCTCCCTCTCGGTGACGGAGGTTCTGTTTTGTACGGACGATTTTTTTTTTTCTTTGTGTTGCTGTTGCTAGGGGTGACACGGTCCTCTCCCACGATGGCCGTCGCCCCCGGGGCAGGAGGACCTCTGTTCCATCTCTCCATTCGTTCAGATCGGAGGATTGGGTCATTGAGAAAACACACCTGGGTTAATCATAGTAATGACCCTGCAGCTAACAGGCTAATAATGACGGAAAACCCCCCTCAGTCCACTCGCCCTTTAATTAGTGACGACCTTCTCTGCTCAAGGTGATGTCATCTAACCCCCCCCCCAAACCCCGGTCCAACCCCCACCTCGCCTCACCCATCCCTCCCTGTTGCTACGGGAACAGAACACATGGATTTAAACTAGTAGAAGCAGATAGAGTCATTGTTACTGGAATCACAGTGGCTGCATGGATTAAACAGGATGAGAGCAAAGCGCACACACACACACACACACACACACACAGCGCGGGCATCACGCTGGCCATCATAATCACACACACACACACACACTGGAAAAAGTGACAGTGGAGGAGGATAACTGTGAATCCCTGCAGAAAGATGGACACACGGTGTAGATCTGCAGCTCTCAGATCAGCCCTCGAGGCATTGTGAAGCATTGTGGGATAGCATGCGGTGCGGGAAGACCAATGGCGTGAGAAAAAGGGAGGTGCTGAAAGGTGAAATGTTATAATATATATAAATGTTATATATTGAGATTTGAATGTTCATCAGTTCAGACACTAAGGCCACAGCCAGGACCGGGACCAGGACCAGGACCAGGACCAGTATACAAGACAGAAAAGACATCAAAACTTATGAAGTGTTTGGATACGTACAGTAAAAACCGGAGTGCAATAACGGGCCTGATATTGATCCTCTGACACAGCTTCAGCAAGTAGGACAGCAACATAAGTTCACCTCAAATGTGGAAAAGAGTTACTGGGACCAGTAACACTCAAGAAAACTGGGTTGGAAGTAAATCACATGGGTTCTGCTTACAGAAGGTAGCAGCAGTGCGCAGTAAACACAAATCTAGGGTTCAGAATATCCCCTTAGAAACCTAGTGGCAGTGTCCCAGCGTGGCCAGATTTCTCACAGACTGTGGTGTTGACTCTTCAGACCCTGGTGTTCAGGTTCCTGGCGTCACACCATCGTGTTTTTATCAGCTCAGCTGACAGCTGTGTTAGCGGAGGCCTGCGTCTCGGGGCTTTGACTTGGCTTTACTTTGACTTTCCCTCCTGAAGGTGCGGCTGGACAGGAATCCGGAGAGGTAGAACCGTAAAGTTTAAACTCACGTGACCTGCTATTAATGCGAGCAACAAATAGACCTACAGGTGAGTCATGAATTTCGCCCTCACGTTATGGCTTTAAATTTGGACCAGCATCCTCTGTAACGTCTCCGTGGAAACAAGGACAACACAATCACCCATAGCAATGGCCGTAGAAAGGACATGTGGAGCCAACATGGCTGATGAAATGCACAGGGACAAACCAGCATCACGCCCGGGGTCCGATTCCCTGCACAGCCACTCATGAAGTTGAGAGTCACTTCATCTCTTACCTCTGGAGAAACTTCTCCCGCCTGTACCCAGAGATTAAAGGACAACACCTGTGGTTTTTCACTGGGAAACCTCGGTCCTAACAGTCCTTAAAGCCATTTCCCAGTTCATGCACGTTGCACTTCCATTTTCAAATGCATCGTTCCTGTCTTCCAGGGACCCCCTGGTTCCAGTTCATTTCAGTCGGCAATTAAAATCAACGTAGAGACTTGCTCAGCATAATTAATGAATCCTAACCGAATGCACGTCTGCACTGATTTTCATTAGAGTTACTTCATTTTAGAGGTTTAAAACTGTTAAAATGTCAGTGATCCGTGAATCCTTGCTAGTGTGAGTCATAGATACAGACCTGTGCTGAATTTTAAGGTGTGTGTGTGTGTGTGTGTGTGTGTGTGTGTGTGTGTGTGTGTGTGTGTGTGTGTGTGTATCACCTGAACATGTCATTTTGAATATTTAAACGTTTCTGCAAAATATTGTAAAAGATCGTAGTTATTCGTCTCAAACATTGCAAAACCACCGGCGTGGTCCTTTAAAGATTAAAGAAACCAGGTCAGCCAAAGCCTCACAACCCCCAGACTGTTTGGACACATTAAGTTGCTGCCCCCGCGAAAGGTGGAACCTGATGCTGGTGATATCCGTTCATCCAACACTTTAATCCAGAGAGAGAGATATCTCAACAATACAGATGTGAAGATCTGTTTTTTCCTGGATGTTACTGAGCATTGAAACGCAGGAGAAGCAAACCAGAGAGGCAGAGAATTTGGGACCAAGACAGGGAAACATAGTTGATGAATTCATTCAAAATTGACCCAGAATCTGAAAGTAAACTGGCTGAAGCTGCCGACTGTGGTTTTCAGGTCTTTCAAAAGTGTAATCTTAAACTTCATTAACAGAATTTTTTATGCCCACAGATTTGTGCCTTTGACTTCTTATCAAAGAAGCAGATTTTTGATGACCTGATGTTCTGTTGATCCAACCAAGAGAGTTTCATGTCCACCCAGGACTAGGATACACCTCCTGTTTCACAGCCCTGGATGGAGTCTTCCACACAGCAATGCACTTTAAATGATGGTCATAACAGAACCCTATAAAATATCCTCGAGTCTCCTGTAATTTTGTGATTGAGGAAAACGCTAATCCGCGATGGGGAGGAATACCCCTCTACAGTTTCATAAAAACAGCAGAAAGTTAAATCTGGCTTTTGCCAACAGTCCCAACAAAGGAGATGTCAGTTATCAAAGAGGAAAATAAAGTGTTGCTCATTTGTCTCCCTGCAGGATTTGACCCAGTAGTCCTGCAGTCTTAGTCTTTTCAGTCCGCCGCCCTGCTGACTCTGCAGTAACGATGTAAAGCTCCAGCTGGCAATCATAGCTGATGATTCACAGAGATCGGATGACTCAGATCTTGTGAGTGAAGCTTCTCTCAGCCAAGTCAAGCCCGTAGGATTCCCCTGGATATTCCCCGCCGTCCTCCGGCTCTCGCCTCCAGCTTTCCCCGACCTCACTGTTTACTCGGACTGTTTTCACACTGAAAACTGAGATTTAACTCTCTGTGGCTCGGAGGTGATTGGCCAACACAAAGCCATTCTGGATGTCAAAGGTGCGGATGAAATGAATGGGGAGGGTGTGGTTCTTCGTGTCTCCCTGATGTTGGTCTGAAAACAGTCTTTATTAGTAGTGAGTAACAGAATTTTAACTAATTTTCAAGCTTACTACAGCTTCCTTACTTAAACAAGGATAAAGTTAATAGCAAAAAAGTTGAGAGGAGAGTAGTTTTGCAATGTTTAGTAATTAGAAATAACAGGACTGAATAACTGAGTTGACATTTTTCAAATTTAGCCATGAATCCAAGGTGACCGCTTGCTTTCTGGAAACCAGCTTCGAGTACGTAGCCTCAGAACCTACGCGCTTCTCTAAAAATTCAAGGGACCGATTGAGACAGGACCTTCTTTTTTGTTGCTGTTGAGTTACCTGCAGAAAACTGATACATTGAAGCCCTGATCTCAACAAGACATCTGCTGCCCATACAAAATTAGGCTCCAGCGGCTGGATTTCCAATGTCAGCTCCCAGAAGGAACACAACAAACTGCGTTCCCACTGTATTTTCGTGATGGAAAAAAAGGAACAGATACTTTTCTGGATTGTTTGGACAACAGAATCTGTAAATGATGACGCCCTACATGGAATACCGTATTTATGCAATGGGAATACAACTTTAGTTAGACAGTGCTACATATACACACACTTGCCAAGTCATACTAACAGAAGAAGTGGTCAAGGCACAGGAGTTACGATGTGTCCATCCAGTGATCAAAATTAATAACTTGCTTTTTTTTCTGCATATTTCTTACGTGTCGATGCTGGAAAATATGACAGCGGTTTATCTTGAGGCATCAGTGTGCATCAACCCCCCATGGTGGACTGTTGACCCCCTCTTGCTAACGGCCCACCCCTTCTTGTTGCCTCAGGTCCAGTGATGCTAAACTGCTAGGTTGTGTTCAGACCAACAGTTGCCACCAAATGGAAAAACACAGTCCTCACATTCATTTAAATGGAGCCGGTCCGTTGGCGCAACGCGGTTGACAACGCGGGGGCCTCTGTCAGAACAACGAAGGTCGCTCGACAAAAAAGGTGAACAAGACTCAGCTTTTGCTGCAACGCGACGTCATCCAGTAGCCAGCAGCAACGTGGAGACACATTTTGGGACCCAGTGCCAAACCAGGGGTGGCAAGGCCTCTTCAAGTGCTGCCCCCTCCCTTGGGAACTCTCTACCATCCCACATTAAAGAGGCCTCCACCCTCTCAACATTCAACTGAATGTTATATAAATTATGATCAAATGTAAAATTGTTTGCAGTGACGGGACATTAGCGACAGGATTATTAACACTGTAAGTGTAACCGCCGATGATTCAAATGTTCAACATTAATCGAATTCGGGAGAAGCTCAAAACAAACTTGTCTCTGTCTGCGGTTCCAACATGAAGCGGGAAGGCGAGATGTGTGAGACGCCAAAATGATCCTAACGAAACACACTCTTCACGGAGGGGGGAAGCTGATCCTTAGGACCGGACGGACAGAAGTTTGCTGCTGTTCGATGGATAACAGAGACCTGCTGCTCAGAGTGAGGGAGTCATGAGACAATACGGTCGAAGGTTAGATTTCTGCTCCGGCCTAAGTGCCTTTAAGCATGACACTGAACCCTGGCTCTTTCAGTTTGACTCGCTCTACTCGTCTCTTCCTGCTTCCTCACAGTTTCATGACCTGATGGGGTTCACAGATGGGAACGAACTTAATGACGCCTCTGCAGACAGGAGCTGCTTGTTTCTGGGGATCTGTGATAATGAAAAGCTGCAGGGTGTTGGAGAGGCCGACGGAAAAGGACAATTTATTTAACACATTCAGCCGGTGGGAGTTATGGTCGGTTGCTGGTGGTGGGGGAGTGGGGGTTCCCAGTTTCCAGGGTCTCTAACCTGCTGGAGCTCCCTCACACTCGCACTGAAATGTTTCAGTCACCGCTTCCCGGTCGGGTCTGGGAGTCAACCGGTCCTCCACGCGCCAACAGAACCCGAACCTTTGAAATCCATCGGCTGCTGCCCGAAACTCTCCACTGACACCAACACGCTTCACCCAAAGCTGTTTCCCTCCTGAGGGATAACTCTGCTTCAATACAGCAACACTTGGGTCAACAACTAAGTAATAACCACATTTAAGTTAGTATCTATCTGACAAGCAGTCAGGTCAGAAACCAACCAACAGTTTATCCAGATTATCAGAACACTTTATTTGGAAATTTGTGAAATGTCTGTCATGATCTCCTCATTGTGCAGGAAAAACTGAGAACACAGCTACAGTAAGAACAGCAGGACAAACTGTGACGGATGTTTGGCTCAGAATTTTACTGTTTGCCTTCATTTCCTGCTCCAACATGGTTTGTTTCCAACCTGACTGCTCGTCTGTTTTCACCTGTCACACTTCTTTTTAGTGATGGCGGGAAAAAGTATCAAATTAAGACTCAAATTGCAAGAAACCAAAATGATCCAACAAAAGCTTCAGTCAAACTATACCAGTATGAGAAACAGTACTTTCCCAAGATGGTGTATGACCAATAAATAAATAAATTAATGAAATTGATTGATTGATCAAAAGAAAAATCTGGCTTGCAAACTCCTTCACCTTTGGTGTGATCGATCATCCTTAAAGTTTCTGTGTGATGTACTGAGGTGTGGAGATTTCAGATGTAAATCCAACAAGTGAAGAATCCTGATCCCAAGAGGGTTAACCCTTTAGATTTCAATGAACTCTAGCGCCGCTCTCGGGACAAACTTTACATTTTTAGCTCCACTGGTAAGTCTCTAAGACTAGAGAAATCATCAGGATGTGGTTTGTTCTTTCATACTGTGGCAGTAATGGACACTGCAGTCTCTAGGAGATGCTAGCAGGACTTCAGTGTTGTACACTTGCTGCCCTGACGGTGGTGCTACAGCATTTCCTCACTATCTGGATTTTGCCCTAAACTTGGACGAATCACATTTGACACTTTTTCTACATTTAATGAGTTGGGGAAATTAAGTAGCTGATACTGCGTCGACCTCTGGATGTGGTCCAGATGGAGCAGAAGACAGCTGCTTCGCATCGCACACATTATCCACATTTTCCACCTAATTACCCTGTGTGTGTGTGTGTGTGTGTGTGTGTGTGTGTGTGTGTGTGTGTGTGTGTGTGTGTGTGTGTGTGTGTGTGTGTGTCTCAATGAGCCGTGTGATTGGCTCTTTACTGAGTAAACAAATGTAAGGACACAGCCAGCCAATCAGCAAAAAGAAAACATACCTCTGTTCAGCTTTCCCAGCATCCCCTGGGAGTGTCTCCTCTGCTCGTCCCTTTAAACAGGGGAGTTGAACCTTCAACCCTGCAGGGTCAGAGGCAAAACTCAATGACACTTTACAGAGATGTTTTCTTGATGCTCCACGTGGTGTTTACTGAATTATGACGAACAAACTTAATGGAAATTTGAATAAAGCAAACAACATATCAGCACTTTTATACGTGTTAAAATCTGGATCAGCAAGAAAATTAATAAAATCTAAAAAGTTAGAAGAAGGAAAGAACCTTTTTCTCTCGCTCTCACAACTGGTTCCACCTGTAGCCACAGTGTGGCAGTAGAGTAAAGGAGAAGTGGAAGCTGATCTTCATTCAGAGCAGAAAGTGCAGCAGAATCTCTCTCATGCTGTCGGATCAAAAACAGATCAGAGGACGTGTGATCAGTTTCAGAAAAATATGATGGTTCATGGCTTTAAACTACAGAAGTGAAATAAAAGTTATTGTTATATATTTTACAATGTACCTGGGTGACTATGAGCTTATTGAAATTTCACACCCTTAACATTTCCCTGGAACATAATCAGCAACCTCAAGAACCTCCTAAATCTCAAGATTCCTTGAAACTACCAAACACGGACCTCTTAACCCGCCTTAAGAACCATTAGAATTTCCTTTATCATGAACCTCTTGAAACCCCTTGATAAAATGGGAAATTTGGCCACTCCTTGGGGATCTTCCACAAGTCCCTAAATGCTCCCCAAGAACCCCTGAAATTCCCACATAAACCTTTGGAACTTCCTCAGTGACCCTTGGGGTCTCCCACGGGTCACCATGAAATCTAACCAAGAACCCCATTAGAGGATGTCTAAATCCTCCTCTGGAACCTGGAAATCTGAAACATCTCAAATCTTGTTAAAACCCCTGGTAACACTTCAACAACCTATAGAACCTTATTAGGAAAGCCTAAATGTATGTGTAAAAACCACGTAAAACCACTTTGAAGCCGATGGCGTTACTTATTGACAGCCCTAAAATCTCAGTAATCCCCGCAAATTTCCTCAAGAACCAGAGAACATACTGGGACCACACCTCCTAAACCTCCTCGAGGACTCCTGAAGCTCCTGAATCAGTAAACCCTAGAACCTCCTTGGAGATCCCTGGTAACCCTGCACAAATCCCTGAAACCTCCTCAAAAACCCTAGACTTTCCAAAGAAACTCCTCAGTAATCCCTCCAGTAAAAATGAGAAATTAAATCTAACCAAGAACATGCAGAGCCCACCCAGGCACCTCTAAACCCTCCCAAGAACAAAGAGAAGTCGTGGAACATTATCGAGAGCTTTTTTCAAGATGTTTGTTTTGACCCCCCCCCCCCCGAATAACACCTTAAATCCACTCAATAACCCCTGGACCTTAGTCATAGACCACTAATAAAGACAATTCCTTGAAACGTCAGTAACCCCCAAAATGTCCTCAGGAACTCTGGAACCTTAAAATTTTCCAAAACACCACGAAAACATTAACCTACTTAAGAACCCCTTAAACCACACCAGGGGCCCATTAAACCTCCTTAAGAATTCCTGAAACTTCTTCAAGAACCCTGTACCTCCCGAAGGCCCCCGGAAGTCTCTTGTAGAACCCACCTAACACCCTCCAGGACTTCCTCCTCAGGAAACCTCTCCAGAACTGCAGTTCTGTTATTTTCCATAGATTTCTGTACTTTTTCCTATGGTCTCTGCACATCCATGAAGCGTTCTGGGATAAGTGTGAGGTTTTACTCTGGTTAAAACATTTTAAATTTACACAGATGCATCATCGCCTTGATAAAATCAGCTTCACGTTCATGGGACACATTTAGAAGACAACAAAAAATTTAAGCAAACAAGATCAAACTGGAAGACACTTTGAGCGGGAAAATTCTAAGAAATACACAAACCTTGGTATAATCTGACTATTACGAACTATTTATGCTCATTAACGGCATGTTTTGGATTATTGATCTAATTTTATGTCAGTGCAAAGTTTTGCTGTTGACTCTGACTCTGATCAGCTGTCTGTCTCTCAGAGGTCTTCAAACGGACGAACTTTCTAAATCTCTCAGCGGCATTTAACCCGTCTGTGCTTCCAGACATTGCTGAAGCACTAATCTGTTTGATCAGATGACACTTTTTAAAAGTCAGTGATAATCTGACATTAGCGTCTGTCCCTCAAAGAAACACCTCTGATTGTCTGATAATCTGGCGTTGACATGCAGTCACTGTCATGCAGTATCTATTTACCTGTAGGTCTGACAGTTTAAAAAGGTACAAGTTGAAAAAGGTACAAGTTGAAAGCAAACACTGTGCAATGCCGTAATCCACGCGTCAGAAGGCGGTTGGCGGCTCCTGGCAAGAGATGAAGGGGGCAGGCCGACGTGAGACGATGGCAGACAGGCGGAGTCCCAGGGAGAGTCTGATGGACGGCTGCTTGCTGCAGGCCAAGAGCTGTGGAAACCATGTGTGTATTTATAACGTAAAACTCAAGAGACGACGATGCCAGGCCGACACCAGCCTGCCCTGCTGGGATTAGAAAGATGACACTGCTGCAGACATTTAGACGATGGAAAGATGTTTAACAAGCTGTAAAATCAGCCAACTTGAAACAGGAGAGGAGCTACTGCACCTGCAACACGCACAGGTACAACCACGACCGAAATGAGATATGAAACAGTAGGAATTTTCATGTTTTTACCCTTTAACTACAAATCATGTGCACTCCATATTGCTGCTGATCATTCTCCAATCATCTCTCTAGCTGACACTTCAACCTCACTGCAGAGAGAAGATCCATCGGTCGTCAGGTCGTCACAGGTACTGTTGTAACTGATGCTCAACCCAGGACCCAGGCAAAATAAACCTGAAGTGTGTGAACTGTGCATTGCTGCTCTTTAATTAGTTAATTCTGCATTAGCTCTAATCAACTAGTCAACACTTACTTTCACTGTTTGATTTTTGTTTGTAGTTGTATTTAGTTGTATTTACTTTAAACCTACATGAACTGATTTTTTCCCCACTTATTTTCTTCAGAACAAGCTGTAAACACAACACTGACAGATCATCACTTCTTAAATTGATATGTTGTTATCAAACAGTTTCTTATTTCCACACCCAGCAGTTACAGAGCAACGTGACCCTTCATCTGGATCTGGTGTCCGAGTCCATCTGATGAATCTAAGTCCAGTACTCCTTCTCTTTTAGCTCTGGTTTTGGTCTCCACCAGGTCCTGCGGGAAACATCTGGCTCTTCAGCTGCTAAATGCTCCACTATGTTCACCGGCTGGTCTCTGACTGGGTCTGTCTGCTGTTTGCTGCTGAGCAGGTGGTGAACAGTGGCTTTTTACAGATGTTTCTCTGAAAACATCTGCCTGCTGCGGCAGAAGACGATGCTATGAGAGCGGTGAGGATGAACCAGAACGGTAAAGCTGTGCTCTCTGAAACCAAAACAGTTGAATGAAGCTTTAAAGCCCAGAAGAGCTGAAGGGAACAACAGAGTTGAGGAATAATTCTCTGTTGGTTAATTACTAAGATTGACCCTTCTCACATGCATGTAGTCATGTGATCCACTGTTAATATGATAATATTGATTATAGCCACTTTAAATATCCTTCGTATAAAAAAACAACATAAAGATCATCATTCTATATTACTATTATCATTCACAGACAAATCCCTTTTGTATGTCTAAGCAAGTCTATAAAATCCTTTGTACCAAGTTCTTTTGAAGAATTTTGTAGAATTTTTTAAAAACCGACCAAACGAGCTCCAATTTTTCACAACACGGTTTTGCTCTAAAGTTTGAGTTCAGGGCAGCTTTGATCTGCAGGCAGCAGCTATAGAAAAAGCTCACACTCTCACACACACACACACACAACACACACACAGCAGCAACAGCAGCAGCAGCAGGTTGTTGACAGGAGCGTTTGTCACAAAGATCGAACCTGTTACAGGTCCCAGTCCAGCAGCTCTTCAAGGACACTTCAACAGGACGGATGGCCTTTACTGTCACTCTGTGTGTGTGTGTGTGTGTGTGTGTGTGTGTGTGTGTGTGTGTGTGTGTGTGTGTGTGTGTGTGTGTGTGTGTGTGTGTGTGTGTGTGTGTGTGAGAGAGAGAGCAAAGTCCTAGGATCACACTGTGAATACCATGTTTTGGTTTGTAAACAAAAACGTCTGTAAGAGGGCGACAGCACCGAATTTTGGATTCAGATCCGAAAACCAGGTCCAGAATCATTAGTGCTGACGCTGATACGTCTTCTTATCAAAGCAGCTGACACACAGTGACGTGGGGGAGAGTAGTGTGTCATGATTTATGAGCTCCATGCATCATTAACAGGTTCATTATGAAAACATTTGCGTTCTGTTCTGTTAATTGCATCGTCGCATGCAGAGGCTTTGGACGCTTTGGGTTCTTCTCCATCATCAGTCCCATCAGGAGACGTCCGATCGTCCCAGATTCGTCCTGCAGCAGGACAACGAGTCCAAACATACAGCCAGAGACATAGAGAACTGTCTTCAGAGACTAGAAGTGCAAGGAGTCCTGCAACAGGTGGTCTGGCCCCACCAGAGCCCTTATCTCAGCATCATGGAGTTAGTCTGGGACCACATGGAGGGACAGAAGACACACAGACAGACTGAATCCACAGAGGAACCGTGGCAGGTTCTCCAAGATGCTGGAACTGGTTTAAAGGCAGAAGGGGGGTCACAACAAATACTGATCTGGTTTAGGTTTGTTCTCTTTACTGCACTTTGGTTGAAGTTCACGTAGAAATAAAAACTACTCTGACTTTATTCTGAAAACATCCTCTTTGGTTAGGTTTGTATCTCTGGTGTAATAAATGTACTGGGCCTGGACAATTTTGTCTTCACTGATTCTCTTCTTGAACTCTGATTGGCTGCGAACTGAAGGAGGACTCAACAAGTAAACAAGTAAAGTGTGTGTGTGTGTGTGTGTGTGTGTGTGTGTGTGTGTGTGTGTGTGTGTGTGTGTGTGTGTGTGTGTGTGTGTGTGTGTTATTGGCAGGTAGCTGAGGACCAGATTTATGCCAGTGGCCCCCTGCGACAGTAAAACTGTGGCAGCAGCGCTCTGATTGGTGAATTTCACACTGGTCTGAGCGCGCTCACTGGGGACACTTTGGCCCTGCTCCATCGCTACGGCGACAAAAGACACTCCTACCGAACACATACACACACCCGCACACACACACAGAGTTGTGCTTCTACAACTTGTGAGGACCATCTAACTTCAAGCCAACACTAAAGTCTTAAACCTCAAACGGCCATTTGAAGAAGCGAGGACCAGACAAAATGTCCTCACTTTTACAGCCGGATCCTTCTCCTGTTTTTCCAGCTACTGATTCATTTCCTGTTTTATCTCCATGTTGGCTGAGCTTTATGTTTTGTGTGTTAGTGGTTTGTTTGTGTTCTTTGTGAGAGAATCTGTGGGTGTAATAGAGCAGATTACTTTATACAGACGTTTGCTGCTGTGTTGTCCCATCGTCCCGTAGGCAGTGGTGGAAGAAGTGTTCAGATCACTCAAGTAAAAGGACACAGCAATGTAAAAATACTTCTTCACAAGTAAAAGTCCTGCATGAAATATCCTACTTCAATAAGAGTACAGAAGCAATTTCAGCTAAATGTTCCTAAAGTAACCAAAGTAAAATTACTCGTTTCGTCCCCACTGATATATTTTCATATATAACTTTATCGGATCATTGACCCTGAGTCACGGAGGCTTCAACAGGACTTTACTGTTGGAGCTGCTTTTAGCTACGTCAGAGCCAGGGAGAGAGTTTAGTCCACCGGGTCCCAACCTGGGGGTCGGGACCCTCCAGAGGGGTCACCAGGTGAACCTGAGGGGTCGTCAGATGATTCATTCATTGAAAGTTCTGATTCACTGATCTGTTTTCGGTTTCCCGGCTTTGGATGGAATTTTTGCTTTTGCTTTTTGCTTTTTTTTTGTGAAATATTGGATAATTTTCCCTCCTGAGGCCTTGAATAGTTATTAAAATGAAACCACGTGAGAAGTTTAGAGGGGAAATGTCCCTGTGATGGAACTGATAAGAACTCGTAGACGTCTGAAACAAGACAAGGAGACACAACTACACGCTGCTTTTCTTCCAGAGGTCACAGAAAGCTTGGAAACCAATGGTTATATCAGCTTATCATATTTTTTTCTAATGTAAAATCTTAAAATGAAAAGTAATTACTAACTGCATAATTAAACATAGCATTAGTAAAAAGTACAATATGTCCCTCTGAAATGTATGAAAAGTATAATAAAATAGAAATACTCAAGTAAAGGAGAAGTTACTTTCCACCATTGCTCCTGGTTCTGCTTTGCAAATACTGAATTTGTCATCTGTATTATATTATTATTATAAGATTCTGAGCACATTGTATCTAGAGCAGCAGGTTTTGTTACTTGTGTTTGTCTGTCATTTCTTTTGGTTTTTGTTTTCTGTTTGGAAGGTTTATGGCTTTTTGGGGGGGTTTTTGATGGGGATTGTGGGCAGTGCTCATCTCTGAAGCTTGGGTAAATGAATGCTACTCCGGAGCTCAACTCTATACTGGATGTTATACTCAAAGATAAAAGTACAACAATACACACACACACACGCACACACACACACAGGCACCAGTGCAATAATCCTCACAAAGCAGAGCGTCTGTTCTTTGAACGGGCCCTTGGCGTTGGCTCCTGTATACTTGCCAACAGTAGTAACCCCCCAACCACAACGCGCACACACACTTTCCACTATAATCATGATGTCACAATGCAACAACAGTGGGGAGGGACAAAATACGCCGTGTAGAAATAGTCTATTGAGAATCAACCACTGCTGTAGACTTGAACTGCAGCTGTGATGCGTTGGATTCCATCAAGTCCAACATCCATGGAAACTATTCTCCCCTCCTGCATCACGATCCACTTCCCACCTGTATGATCAGATCTTACAAACACTCACACATAGCACAGCCATCAGGGGCAATGTGGGGTTCGGTATCCCGCCCAAGGACCCTCGGACACGCGGGCTGGAGGAGGAGCCGGGGATCGAACCACCGACCATCAGGTTAGCGGACGACCCGCTCCACCTCAGCAAACATTGTGAGCGTTGTCTGAACGTTCCTGTGAGACATCCGTGGTTCAGAAGTAGTTCCAAAATAAAGGCTGTTCGCAGTGGGGGTCATGTCAGAGGTCTCCATTCATGAATTTAGGAGCTGAAAAGACGAGGGGCTTAGCCAGAGGAGGATTCTCCGAAAACCTGGCAACCCAGAAGTTGTTCTTGTTAATGAACTATAATTAATATTAATTATAACTGATCTTTAAAGCATTAGTAGAGGGTGTATTAGCCATGAACTAATCATTATTACAGCTTATAAAACTCTGTATGAATGGAGCCTTATCGGAAATTGGTACCGTTTTAACTGCGTCCTTTCACCTTTTCTCTGCGTCCCGACAACCTCCTTGAGGTTCTGACCACTCAGTGGTTTCTTGGAGCCGAGTCATTTTACAGCACCCGGTGAACTGCTGCCGCTCTAAGAAAACGCACGATAACTTACAAACTGAGGCTGTTCCAGACAGCAACACATCCTTTCCCTCAACAACGAGACCTTTTAAAAATTGACGTTTTTTTTTTTTAGATAAAATACCAAGCATCTCCTCGTCAAGAGGGAGCTGAGGTTTTCTGTTGTGTTACACCCACTCTCTCTAGTCCTTGTCCTTCACAGTATCCTTATTTGTTTCGTTATCTCGGCCAGTGCAACCTTTCCTGATGGTTTGTAACCTTTGTATTGTTTCACAGTGTTTTGTCTGGAATGTCGGGAATGTGGTTTGGAGCTAATTCATAGTGCCTGCGGTCCGACTCGAGAACCTGCCGCTGTTGGAGCCGTTTCCCTCTGGTCCCCGCAGAAGCTTCGGTCAATGCAGAAAATAAACCTAAAACATTTCAACTGCTGCTCCACTTCAACTAGAACTACCGCACCGACCCACCGGTGGCGGTAACGTGCCAAGATATGAAGCAATGCACCAACGAAGGCTGCGAAGAAGACCGTTAGCAAGTACACATGGCTGTAAATTATGCAGGTAAAAAGTACAATATCTCCCTCTGAAATGTGGTGGAGTGGAATTTAGCAGGAAGCAGGAAACGGACCTCCAAATTGTACCTAAGTAGATGTACTCTGTTACTTTCCACCGCTGGTCTGAAGCAACCACAACAACTACAGGAGAACATTTGAAAGAGAAACGGACAGAACTTGTTGCTGCGGCCCCGTCATTAAGGATAGAGTCATGTCCACGAGCGCCGCCGCGTTTCGTCCTCTTTACTTTTTGCAAACTCAGAGGTTCTAGAGGACGATCATTTCTGGTGCCGGTCGGGGACGATTCAGACCTAATCTGCCCCTTGGTTCACATACAGCACTTTTTAATCATTCAGGTACGTTCAATGTACATGTGCAGGTAGAAGGCAACTTTTAAAAACTGTTGCCTCCCCTTGTCCACTTCCCCAAGCTGACTGTCTTCTAAAGGGAAATGTTACATATTTTCAGAGTTAGATATAAGACTGAGTAACACATTAAAGGTTACTGTGCAATTCCTGAATAGCTCTGCTTTTACTACTACTACTACTACTACTACTACTGTTGCCAAGACGACCAACAATGTTGGCTCAATGGTTGCCCCTTCAGGCTTGGCTGCTGTTCAGACGCCCGAGGCAGCTCTCCAGGACCCCCCCCCCCCACACACACACACACAAACACACACAAACACACACACACAACCCACAGTATTTGGTTTGGAGACACAACAGCCACCAACAGTCCTTCTCTCAGCCTTTTCTACTCTGTATTTGGATGCTTTTGTGGCAGCGGCTGCATCGGTCTTTCAGGGGAGCGTGTGTGTGTGTGTGTGTGTGTGTGTAAAAGAGGTTTCTGGGACTCAGAAGGCTGCCGTCACCCTCAGAGCGTCACGGTTTGTCCTCCAGCAGAATCAGAGATTAGAGGCTTCACACACTGATTCCTCAGCTTAATAGAAGTTGACAGAGAAGAGATTACACATGTTTCGTGAAGCGCAGTGACAACATGGTTCGTGATACTAAAAACTTCTATACGTATCCCCCCCATGTTTCCCTGCTCTCTCTCCGTCTCTACACTGGCAGGACACAGCCAATAGAAGAGCCACTTTTACCATGTGAAACATAAAAAACACACACACACACACAGTTGCGGGTGTGTGTGACCTGGAAATGGCGTTCCAAGTTGCTTCACTTGAAACTGGAGCAGGTTTAGTTGCATATTAAACACAAAGGGTTGGATCCATGGAGGACGAATCAAAAAAAAAATCAAGAAATCACCCGTCCGTCTTTATTTCCTCTGTTTCCTCTCGTTCGGCTCGTACCTTTCTGTTTTTTTACTCTGACCACCTGAGGTCTGTCTCCTCGTCCCCTCTGCGGCGTCTTTCGTCGTTGTGATTTTTTTCAGCCGCTGCTCTGACTCTTCAGTTTCCTGACTGACGCACTCGCCTCGTTTCTCTCCGTCCGGTCTGCGACTCCGATCCATTTTCATCGTTTGTGAGACGCTGCCGTAGCCAAACTAATAACGCTACGTCACGAGTGAGCGGTGTAGGCAGAGTCGTGACAGCTGCCTCCCCTTTCATTTGGTGGCGGCATTTGGGACTTTAGTAAAAGCCCAAAGATACATGAAAGGTTTGCACGCTCACAGTGCAGTGTAGCGTTTGCAGTGTATATGATTTGAAACCAATTACCCTACACTGGCCGCCCGGCAGCGCTTTCATCGCTGCGGTGATCCCGAGATCTCCCAAAGCTGGCAGCGCTGCAGGGAGGCCCGGTGTAGCCTGTACTGCCATCTCGTGCATGAAGTGTATCTGTTTCGAGTATTTAAGGAGTCGTGTCAATTGCCTCCATTATTATACAATTACTCGCTGCCAGTCGAGCTGGCGAGGGGCACGAGGCAGTGAATAAAGGCGAAATGCCAAAAGCGAAAAGAAGGAAGTCAAGATCCACAGTTTAGCGAGCTTTCACGCCAGCCTACAGGAAGCGAATGAAAACAATTAGTCATTAAATCCTGGCTGGAAATTCGCTGTCAACAGAGGATTCAACGTAAGTGACCTCCTGACCTTCTGTCCAGTGCCATCCTCAGAAAAACGAATGGTTGGACTCGTGTTTGTTCATGGCGTGGCCTCTACACGACACTGCTGGGACTTTATACAGTCATTTTCTTTTAAAGGACTAGAACAATCATTTGTGCGTGCACACATTCATATATTTTGGGCCGGGGACATTAACCGCTGTGTTAAATCGAGCCGTCTTAGCACAGAGCTCTAATATGGAAGTAATGAAAAGTTGTGTGGTCAGATTTTAGATTTAGAGGCGTTAGTTTGCTGGATTCCTGTTGGGATTAAACCAGATTAGTCTGTGGAGTGGAGGGAACCTGCTGGGAGAACAACAAAACCAGCAGCAATCCATGACTTCAACCTGTTGCCGTTTGACGGAAATATCAAAATGTTCCCATTCAACTCGTTTCTCAAAGGTACAGGATCGGTCAGGGCCTCGTTCAGAGACGATCACACGGGTCACGTGGTTGGGACAGATGCTCATCTCTTATTCGACGTGGTTCTGATTAAAGGATGACCTCTGTAACCACCTACGACCTTTTCACACTGCGGTATTACAATCTATAGTCCTACAACCAGGAGCAGTTTGAGCCGTTTCCCTCTCCTGAAGCACTGTTTTTTTGTTTGTGCATTTGTGGTTCTAACATTAGATTTCTGCATATTTCCTTGGAGGAACACTTCAACATGTTGGGAATTACTCGTACTGGCTTTCTTTCCAAGAGTGAAAGAAGAAGAAGAAGATTTGAGTAGATGATGTGCGTAAAGAGACAGTTCCAGCGTGTAACCTACAGAGGGAGGACAGAGCCACGCTAGCTATTTCCCTCTGCTTCAGGTGCTTACGCTAGGCTAAGCACTTCCCAGCTCCGGCCCTGTACTGAACACACAGACTTGAGATTGATTATTGATTATTAAACCTGAACATCCCATTGTCAGAAAGAAAGCGTATGAGAAGGGCTGAAATATGACTTACATTCATTAATTTTTGTGGCACACAGCGCCCGAAAACCACGAGCAGAGATTATGACAGGAAACCGAGGTAGCAAAAACATTCTGTGGCTAATAAGACACCAGTATTTCATCAGACATCAGGCTATTTTTAGTCATTCAATTCAGTTTTATTTATATAGCATCAAATCATAACAGGGGTTCCCTCAGGGCACTTCTCATGTAGAGCAGGTCTGGACCGGACTCTTTATAGTTCTATTTACAGAGACCCAACATTCCCCAAGGAAAAACTCCCTTTTCATTAACTATGTAGGAGATGGATTTTTTTCTATTTTTCAATCTGAATGTTTATTGAAAGACGTGATTTCAAGTCATCTAAAAGGTTAGCTTTATTAAACGGTGTGATTTTTGAATGGAGTTTGGTCTGGTGATCCTTGATGTTCAGAGCGAGAATTTACATAAACATAGACACATTTAGACTAATATCCTCACATTACAACTATTTAGGGCAAGTCATACCACTGGGACTTAATAACAATATACAGTTCTACCACTAACACACACACACACACACACACACACACACACACACACACACACACACACACACACACACACACACACACACACAGACACACACTGCAAGGGGAAATCGAATCTCTTTCCCTTTACACCTCAGTAACCAGGGAGAACGCTTTGTCCAAACACGACAAAAACATTTACAACGCTTCAGTGGTGGCACACGCTCACCAACACCCACGCTGACCCCTCCTGAGTATCTTGTGACCCCACGGACAGCCAATGAGGGGGCCGGTAGCCAGTGATGTCACCAGGTGAGCGGCGGTGTATTGTTGAGGGAGCAGAGGGAGGCATGCTGCCCGGCGACACCCGACTCCTCACCACTGTTAGAGGTGTTAGTAACGTGTCATTAGCTGTCACTCGTTTTGAACATAATCTCATTACTCTACCGGCTGCGTTTTAAAGCTATCTCCAAATTTGACAGTACAGTTAGAACCGAGATTTGTCAACTATTAGTGGATAGTTGCAGACAAGATTTATGATGGATCAAATGGACATATGCAGAATTTAGGTTCACCTAGACTTAGAACCGTGAAGGCGTCAAATAGCTCACTACAGAACAGTAACGCAACTAACCAGCGACGTCTCTGAGGTTTTTGGCGAAACTGACAGCAGCCTCGTAACTAATGAATAACACGGGTGAAAACCGATAAAGCGCAACAACAAATAATCAGAGTAAGTTTGACTCAGGCTTTGCTCGATCAAAGCGCGTCAGCAACCTGTCTGACTTAAATAGGGGCCAAGGCTCAACACCTATGAGGTGAATATTTCACTGAAGCACCGTAACAGCCTCAGAGATGCTCAGATCTTGGCTGGATCTCTGCAACGACACGCACAGAGGGGTTAACACCAAGCGATGCTTCGCTGTGCTCACAAGCACCAGAGCTACTCTCATGTCGACTGACAGAGCGATAGACCGATCAGATTTGTTCACAAGCCTCCATCAAACTCCTCATCTTTTAACGAGGTTGGACTGTATCACCGAGGGAACGGATCAGAGTCCTGTTGCCACGATCGCCACAGAAAAATCGATGAACTGCCGGAACGTATTTTTGTGTCTGTTATGTCAGTAGAACGCGAACCAGCTGGTTCGAGCCTCCCAGTCCGCGATCAGCACCCTGGGCGAGCCAGGTTAGAGGCCTGGAGGTGTTTCTCTCTCTCCCAGGGCTTTAATTGGCCCTGAGCTCTCAGCGGGTCGTCATTGTGGACGTAAAAGAAGCTTAGCAGCACGAGGCCAACGTCCAGCCACACACACACACACACACACACACACACACACACACGACTGTGATTGATGGTTACAGCAGGTAGACTGAAGTGTGTGCGTGCAAAAATCGTGCTGTGTGTGTGTTTGTTATATGTCCTGTGTGTCCGTGTTTATGTTTTGAGGGGGGTAGTTAATGTGTGTGTGGGTGTGTGTGTGTGTGTGTGTGTCTGCAGTGACCTCCTGTGCAGAAGTCAGCCGTTCCAGCCTGTTGTCTTTAGTTCATCTCCATGGGGGACAAACACACTCAGGATTAACCAGGCAGGTTAACACACAACACACACACACACACACACACACACACACACACACACACACACACACACACACACACACACACACACACACACACACACGTGAGATTTATTTTTATCACATATGTTATTTCTCATGTTTTACGTGTTACTCTGGTTCATAAAAAGAGATGTGTAAATTAAAAATTCACCTACATGGGGGCAGAGCGTTTGGTATTTGATCATGAAAAAGAACGAGTAAAAACCGTGTGGTGACCAGTTGGTGACCAAAGGACCAAAGGAGGCAAAACACACATTTCCCATTGCCTTTTACTGGGAGATTTATTGGTGCTGTTTGAGGATACTGGATCGGACGTTATTGATCCGGCAGGGCGGGTTGGAGACCTGTATCTTACTCCCGGTGGGTCCACTACATGATCTGACAGATATCACAGAGTGGGTCGTGGGGACTGTGGGGTGGTTTCTGGTCCCTGTATGAGGGTCTGTGGTTGTTGCAGCAGGGTTTATATGGGAACTGTAATGTGGTTTGAAGTAACCTAGAAGAGGTTTTTAGGTATTGTGGTGGTTAAAGGTTACTGTCTGAGGGCTCCTGAATATCGTAAGAGGGGTTTCTGGGTATTCTGTAAAACCTTTCTACGCGGGCTTTCAGATCCGGTTTAAGGTTTTGAAAAACTGAACACGTTTGACTGCAGTGACAGATTGCCTAAAGACCAGTGAAGTCAGGTTCAGATGAAGTGTGTAGCTGAGGTGGGCGTGGCTGTCAGTGTGTCAGCTGTGTGTGTGTGTGTGGACGTCCAGCAGAGAGCAGGCTGCTGGCAGTCAGGCAGCCGCCGCTGTTGTCCAACAAATCCTGCCGTCCGTCCCCCTGTTATTAGGAACCCAGCAGGGTGGAGGAGTAAGAAGGGGGGGGGGCAGGGTTTGACATCTGTCCCACCAAACCTGAGCGAGACCACCAGGTAGCCCACCTGTAGCCCGCTGCGGCTGCATGCTGCCCTACCGAGGGGTAATTAGCCGCTAACTGCTCCCAGGGCCGGAGGCTGTTTGTTTAAATGCCTGCCGCTTTTAACACCATCAACTCTCGTCTGACACCAGTTTGACTCTGTTGTAAAAGCGCTGCAGCTACTTGCAGCTACTTGGCTCCGGGTTATTACTGCCCGTTCCACATGTGTCTGAATCTGCAGCTGACGAGGACGTCTGGTCGCAACGAGGCGAGGTCGCCGGGGCCAGCTTCAGTCCAAGTCTGTCAAAAGGGGACTGCAACGCTGTTTAGAGAAGCTGGTATCTACGGAGGTGGATGTGGCGGATTCAATATTCAAAAGGTTTTCATGTTTGTCACGTGCTGAAACAAAATATGCAGTAAATCGTAGGGTGGCTACTTTTGAGGTTGCGCTAAAAAGGGCAGAATCAAGCGTAAGATTTAGAAAACAGGCAAAAAAATGTTTTAAATAAATAAGAATTAGAAAAATTGTAAATACGTGAAATGTTAAAGAGCTTATTGGCCCGAAAAAAACATCTTTCTTTGAGATATTTTTTTATCATTAAATTTCTATCCTTTATTTTTACCTCGTAACTGTTAGTTTGGTCAACATATAAAGAAACCAGAAAAAAACTACGGAAAAACCTTCTGACCAACAAACGATAGGACGGCACCAACATCTGGGAAATGAAGAAAAGCATCGTGTTCCGGGTCTCTTGTTACAATCAGCAGCCCTAAACACCTCTTTACTCCTTCAAAGGATATTTCTAAGGCTGTTCTTTAGGACCGAGGCCTGAATGAAGACCCGGTGTTCGTCTCACATCATCCTACTTTTAGAATCTTCTCTCCCGATGCAAATTCCTTTCAGAATCCCTTTTAAAATTTTACTAATTTTAAAAACCTGTGTACAAGGCTTCGGGTGGTGTTGGGGGCAATGTGCACAAGAAACTTCTCGGCGCTTTTATCTGTTCCCATCGCATATATGTTGCTCCGAAGCGTGGACCGGGCCTCACTGGGAGCGGCCCAGTATGAGCACATTCTGCTGCTGCTGGTTTCTGGAGCAGTCAGAGCTTCGGCGCGCGGCTCAGAGGCTCCTCAGCAGAGACCCGCTTCACTGAATGAAACCATCTGGCTGCTGAACTCTCGGCTACAGAGGGTCGGTAATCCTCCGACCGGCTGCCTGCCGCTCGGGTTTTGGTTGACTACGGCAACCCGGAGGCTCGGGTTAATTGGCGGGAGGCGGCTACGAGCTCAGCACGTCACCTGGAAACAGGGCACATCAAAGAGGAGCTGAGAGGACGACCCGCTGACTGACACTCCCACACACACCCCGTCTGCCCCGCACACTCACACACACACACACACAGTCCTCACTCATCTATGGCTAATCTTATTTGGGGGGGGTCATAAAGTAAATCTGAGGGGTCTGACTTGCTCTCAAGTCTTTACAGAGTTTAGTCTCAAGTCTAACAGCCATCAAGTCCCGGTCTCTTGTTACGCGGGTCCGACTCCTCAAGTCTGCAGCTCATCCGGACGCCAGTGACTGTCACTTCCTTTAAAGATGGAAAAGGATTTTTCTGTTTCTAAGGTTACTGTCATGTTCAGATAACAGCGGTGAGAGTCTTCACAGCGCGTCAGGGATTCAAACCGGCAACCTCCAGGGCACATGCTCTCTCCTGCAGACTCCGCCTATGGCTGCTGCTGCTGCCGCTGCCGCTGCTGCTGCTGCTGCAGGCCCGCTGGCGGAGGTGATTAACCCCCCTCCACGACCACTTAACCAGCCACAAAGCTGATGGGAAAAGTCAAATTTAATGGTCGGTCAGTTTCCCTGCAGGGGTGGGGCCGGTGGGGCCGGTGGGGCCGGTGGGGTCGGGGGCCGGGGGCTGGGGGGGTGTAGTCAGAGGGAACAGATTTCTGCCTCAGCTGGAGGTGAGGAAACGTCTGCTGCGCCCGGGACGACAGGACGGACCAGACTGCTCGTTAGACTGAACCTCAGGACATTTATCCCACAAAACCCAGACAGCCAGTGAAGGCAGCACCACAGCTGACCTTTGACCTCTGGTCTTGGGGAGAGACTAACGTCTTAAAACCTTTCACCCAAGTTTAGTCAGAGTTCTTCCTGCAACTACACGAGAACAAAACAAAACTGATTCCTTCTCTCCTTTCCTGATCTCACTTCCTTTCCTTGTCTCCTGTGCACTCTTCTCCCCTTCTTTCCTCTCCTCTTGATTCCTCTCCTCGTGTCCTCTCCTCTTTCCATCTCTCCTCAACACGCCACGCTCTCCTGTTTCAACCTCTCCTTTTCTCTCCTTTATTTTCTCTCCTCGCCTCCTCTCTCATCTCCATCCCTTTGCTCGTTTCCTATCCTCCTCTCTTTGTCTCCTTTTCCTTTGCTTTTCCTTGTCCTCTGCCCCGAAATCTGTCTTTCTCTCCATCCCTCTCTTTGTCTCCTCTCGTCTCTTAATGTGTCACCTTGTCGGTATGTCGGTTAGTGAATTAGATTCCTAATTGTTGATGCAGTTTAACTGACCTGCTGTCAGATTACAGGTTAACTACGCAGAGGTGTGTGTGCGTGTGTGTACACAGCAGTATAGTATCAACTCACACACTCGCAAACCTCGGGGAAAAATGCCTCAAACGACGGTTTTCGATTCGTAGAAAAATCCGGACCATGTGCCACTTGTGCCGATTCCCGGCGGAGCTGCCGGGTCAGAACCCGCAGACTTGACATCAGCTGTGTTAGAATGTGTTCATGTGAATACTCAGGAGAAATCCCTTTGGACACGTTTGTGAAACAGGCGCAGTGGAGGAGACACTTTGCTCATTTTTAATTTGGAAGTGTTTCACTGCGGTGAATGGAATTAGCCCTGCACCCTGCAGAACCAGTGCACACTGTTCTGTGGTACACACCACTCTCCTAATACACTCTGGGAGCATTCATTACTTTACTGACTGATACCCTCCTACACAACGTCCCCCCGTGGCCGGATCCTGTGCTAGCGAGAACTCCCCTGGCACCACTGGCGCCACGGGGCTGTTTTGTGGACCAGAACCCACTATGCAGGACTGTCCAGTCCCACTTCATGTTACTGCTCCGGGCTGAGGTATCAGCTCATGCTGCCAGGCAGAGAACATCTGCCCCGACGGGACAAAATGTCGGGTTCGGGTTTTGTTTTCATTGAGCGCACGACTGGTTCCGGTTCTGGTTCGGGTTCTCCTGCCCGACCGACTGGATCACCTCACCTGCGAAGAGCCCGTATTCCACTGGTAGCTCGTCTGAGCGGAGCGGACCGACGGCGTCACCAGCTCCGACCGACCAGCTGATTGGACAGAGTGATCTGTCATCACACACACACGCGGACAGACACACACACACACACACACACACACACCTGTCTGTCCGGGTGTCACGGAGCTGCGGTTTGAGCTGCTGGAGGTTTTTCTCCGTTCCAGTCCGCGGTGAGTCCCGGGCACGAATCCTCCGCTGAGCGTCTTCCGTCAGGATTTCCTTTAATCCGGCTTCACTCCGGATCCACGAGCGGAGTGAAACGTGGGCTTGACCAGTTTTTCGCGGTGTTTGCTGCACTCGGAGAGAGACCGCCGCGCGCTTTTACGCACAGCCTGACGCAACACGTTCAGCCCGACAACGAAGACCCCGGGAACAGTTCAGCGCTCTGCGGCTCTCGTCCTCAGTGAGTCCACATGAGTCCACGTCTGACTTTGACTAGATGTTAAATATAAAGGCTGACTAATGTGACTGATGCTCCGCGTTCGGGGTCAGGTTGAGGTTGTTATTTGGGGTTTTTTTTGAACGGAGTCTGGTTGTGAGGAGGCAGTCGGACTTAGAGCAGACGGGTCAGAAGCGGGTGTAAACAAGCTGCGTGGTGGACCCGGGAAAGCTGAGCTGAACCACCGGCCCCTCGCCCCGAACTGCCCGGTCGTTATGTGACGCGGGAGCATTAACTGTAGGAAAACACGTCGGAGCCGCGTCTCTGTGCTGATTGGTTCAACTAAGAGAAATCTCGTCATTTCAATCCAGTAGCACAGATTTTACTTTTCTAGAAGATCCTTCTCCAAACGTTCACACTTTTATCCGCCTGTTAATGTTTCCAATGCGCAACGTTTATAAATAATAATAGAAACAAACCTTCTGTTTCCTGTTGTTTTAGTTACTTGAGTGACTTTTTTATTCGGTGATTTTACTTGAAAATTCTTGCAGTCTGTGTCCCCGGGGAGTTTAGTGAGTTTACTCTGGTTGGATTCCTGTGGTGTCCTGTCGGACTAACACACTATCTGCCCAAAAGTATGTGGACACCCCCCCCCCCTTAGTTCCAGTGAAAGAAAATCTTATGGACATTTCTGGACGACAGTTTCCTTCCAGCTTTGTGTCAACACTTTGCACGACAAGGTCCCCGTACACAAAGCCAGCTCCATTGAGGAAATGGTTTTCCCGGTTTGGCGCGGAAGAGCTTGACTGACCTCAACCCCCTCCCACACCTGGAACCCCGACTGCGAGCAGATCCCCGCAGCGGGTTCCACATCTGCTGGCGAGACTGAAACCGGGAGAGCGGAGGCTGTCAGAGGAGCACATCATCGTGAACATGGGGTCGCAGTCACATCTGGGCACAAATGGAGGGAATGTGCGGGTGTCTACATATTTTTGGCAATGTAGGGACGTCAGTGTGTGTTCTTTAGTTTAAAACCGTGAAGTCGGACAGAGAAAGGAGTTTTTCTTTTGCCTGGACCTTAAAATGTGAGTGAAGTGTTGATCATCACCATATCAACACACAGTCGGCTGGCACTGCTGAGCGTGCGTAGACACACACACACACACACACACACCCTCCCTCCCTCCCTTCATTCACACACAAACTCTCTCTGTCTCTCTGTAGGGAATCCCTCTCCTCCTCCTCCCCCTCCTCATCATCATCACCACCACCACCACCACCCCACGCTCCAGGACTCGGCCCTTGGCCCTGACGCTGTTGACGTTTCCATGGAAACCCTGGCCTCTGTTTGGGCCCGCGACCCCCGCGACCCCCGTGACCTCGGGGACCTCGGAGAGAAGCGGCACGAGCCGCCGACCGCGTGGGGTGAGTCCGACTGACAGCATTGAATCTCCGGCTCCAGTGAAAGCAGCAGTATCTCTCAGAAAACAATACTTGAGTAAATGTACTTAGTTACATTCCACCACTGAATTTAGAAGAGTAGCTCGACATTTTGGGAAAAACACTTTGTTTTCTGATGCCACTCTCGTGGGAAGCTACAGGCAGCAGCTGGTTAGCTTAGCTTAGCATAAAGACCGGAAACGGGGGGAAAACAGCTGGTCAGTGGAAACGAAATCCAGCCGCCAGGATGAAATTCAGACGTTATTTTGTTACCGGTCCCAGGCAAAGATGTTCTAAACCAATGGCAGACTGCAAACAGCCCCGAGGTCATTAAAGATGCCAACGGCTGCTGGACACCTACAGGTCCAAAAAAAAAACCAAAACCCGTCTGTATTTCCCCCCCGAGGTTTGAGTATCAGCGGTCGCTTCACAGTGGTTGTACAGATTCAACCAACAGGACACGACGTGTTAATGCGTTCGGGGCAGAATGACAAGCAGCGGTTGTTGAAGTTGTATTCGAGTAATGTTATGTGAGTCATTCAAAAAAGAACGTAACAACATCAAGGAGTTTAAAAACAGTTCCTAGTCATCTGTCCAATGAGAGTCCAGCTGCGTGTGTCAGCTCTGCTCGAATAAAGAAGAAGATTTCTGCTTTTCTGTTGATGCCGCCTTCAGCAGAGTGGGATTCAGTGTGCTGGAGGCTGGTTCACCAAACAGGAGACTTTCCCGGTTTTTTTCTCTGTGAACTCTGGGTAAGCAAACGTTCCACGTGAGTGATCCGTCTCCACTCTCGCCGCCGCCACCGCAGCGGCTGCCGCAGACGGAAACGCCCGGGGCAGTTTTTCTTTTAAGATTCATCTTTTAATTTTCTCCGCGTCTCCTCGCTCAAAGGCCTCAGTTCATCAAGTCGCTCTGAAATGTGATCTGATCTGGTTTGTCCTCGCCGTGAAACCGCCCGGTGTTAGAATCACAAGTCGCACTTCCTCCGATGGCCACTAGGTGCCGCTAGTCGCTATTAGTGTTACGACTGTGAAAAACAAAGCGGTAATGAAGAAGTTAATGGTCACAACAGCTGATCTGGCCGTGGCCAGTTCAGTGCAATTTTGAGGTAGTTGTACTTTATTTGCGAATTTACATTTTATACAACTTTATACTTCTACTCAATTCAGATGCAGTTCTTGGGATTAGATCTGTGGACACCCGCGAGTAGAGGCTGCTGCATGAA
This sequence comes from Xiphias gladius, assembly GCF_016859285.1. Classification (NCBI taxonomy): domain Eukaryota; kingdom Metazoa; phylum Chordata; class Actinopteri; order Istiophoriformes; family Xiphiidae; genus Xiphias; species Xiphias gladius. The sequence continues at coordinate 27,508,484 of NC_053406.1, read as the reverse complement.
CAGATCATGAACCATAACGATATAATAAAACAGCTGGAATAATATAAAATGTGTCTTCACAGCAGAAGTCTGAACAAACACTGTGCATTAATACACACTGAAGCATTGTAGTCTGTTATGTTTCTATGCTGCTTGTACATGCTAAATTACAATTACAAAAAAAACCCCAAACAAACCTGCAGCTAAAAACGGAATATACCTTAACCGGACAAGGGTTTGCCATTCGAGACTGGACAATTGAATAAAATGTAATGCAGTGTTTTCAGGAAACTCTCCATTAGCATAGAAAATGGTTCAGATTAGCTCCACCTCGCCCAGCAGCTACATTACCGGTCCCTCTGCGCAGAGAGTAGTGTTACCGTGGATGCTTATAGATGATAACACGTCTGCACTCGAGACGAAGTATTTCTACGCTGTGGTACTGCTCCTTTTACTGAAGGAAAGGATCTGAGTGCGCTGCTGCAGTATCAGGGAGCGCTCGTCCTTTCAGCACAGGCCAGATTGAAAACTTGTCTGAATCGGGATTCTTTTGGGTAACGGGTGAGCAAGCAGAGCCCAGCTGATACTGGATTTTGGAAGATGCTACCAATACTGTTGATTTTTTTTATTTTCAGTATCAGTACCAGTACAGCTAAAGGCTGCACTGGTACTGATGCAGAGGGACCATGTTTCTAGAGTAATCGGGAAGAGATGTTGTTTCTAAAGCAGCTCCCCTCTGTCTGTTTGTGTCAGAGCCTCAGTGCCTCTTTAACGACTCTCCACCTGCTGGTCTGATGTGGACAGAGCAGCTCTCCCCCCACCTCCAGAGAAACAAACAGGTACAGTCACATCATGTCAGCTCATTATTTAGCTGCAACGACCATAACAACAGTCACAATAGAAAGTGGGTCCAAAGACATTGGTTGGATTTCTTAAGGAGCAACTTCAAAATTAAATCCATTTTGAGTTGACGGTTACTTTACGATACGCTATATTTCCTGAAAGGACAGAGAACAGACCGTTCCTTCAACTGCTCAGCAGCCCCCAAACGCTGGCGAGTCCTGCGGTGTATTTGACTTTGACGTTCATGTGTCTTTAACATGTTTCCAGCTCCAGGACACGCTGCTGCAGAGAGAGGAGGAGCTGGCCAGACTGCAGGAGGAGAACAACAAGCTCAGAGAGTTCCTGGGGTCTTCATTTGTCAGGAACCTCGAGGAAAAGGCTAAAGTCCGTTCACCGTCGTAACCCTTGACTATATTCACCCTCCATAAAGTTGGGAGACTCAACACAGACAGATTCAAACCCTAACTTTAAGACCCTCTCATATCTTTCAAAGTCCAGCAGAGACTTTTTGTTATAGCATCTCCTCACAACACTTTAAAAGGTCTCTCCGGGGCCATTACACAACATCGTACGACCGTTTTCACAAGCTGAGTGGTGCTAACAATGACCAGTAAACTGAACTTAATTTGTTAAATCAGTGAAGTGCCCAGTTATGGAAAATTTTACCAGGTTTCAAGTCTCTGCAGCTGACACACCCGGCCATGCACCAGTCCACATTGTGTTTACTCACCAGTTACAAAACCAGCAAAGTGTGAATTTGACCTCATTCTGATTACCCCCCCAGAAACTAACCACTGACGGGAGGAGGAAGCTGAAGAGAAACCTGATCGATGTGGATGAAGGACCTTTCCAGAACTGTGCTCATCAGCTCATGGCCTCCCAGCAGGTCAGCAAGAGAGTCTGCAGGAACCTCACTGCCGAGTTCTGCTCCGAGTCCGCCGAAGCGCCTGCCTCCTCAGAACCAAACCTGGACCTCTGGGTTCTACGAACGCTGGGACTGAAGGACCGGGACACCATCGACACATCCAGTGACTCCTTGTCCTCACCTGTATACAGCTTGAGAAGTTTAGTTCATGATGCGGCAGTCACCTCTTCCTCGTCCTCCGGAGTCACGCTCACGTCTTTCAGCCCTTCAGCTGCCACTTCTGCGTCCTCTTCCGCCAACAGCTACTGCCAAAGCTCGACACGTCGAACTGATTATAGGTACAGTGCCGCCAAATGCCAAGAAGCAAACTGTGCTAATCCTGCCAGGTCGGCTCAGAACTGCACGACTTCTCCGAGTCAATGCTCTGACTTCACTGCCACTGCACCGACCGGACAGTACGAAGCTCCTGAGGCTGCGATCAGGAGCTACAACACATCAACTGCCTTCCAATCTCCGCTAACAGAAGAATTCCCCTTCACCCAGTCACCAGACAGAGCAGAGGTCTGTCGAGCACAAACCCTGGAGGGAAACCCAGCAGAACATCCGGCGTACTGGGCTTCACTTAGAGGCAGCCGGACACCATCACAGGACACGATCCAGTTCAGTCCACCAGGAGAGAGAATCCATTTCTCTCCCATTTCGTCTTCAAGTCCAGTCACAAAGCAAACCTGGACACCTGTTGGAGGCTGCAGCCCAACGAGCCCGTCAGCAGGTTCTCAGCCTCCCGCCACGCCTCAGACGCCTCGCAGCCGGACAGATTTGGCGTTCAGTATGTCCCTCAGCCCGTCCAGCAGCGTCAAGACCCACAGCTTCCCCCAGGGACAAGCCTTCATCAGAAAGGACACAGAGGGAAGGTGGAACTTCACCTGGGTGCCCAGGCAAGGACCATAGGCAGCTTGTTGGTCTCCCCTCAAAAGGACCTTAGAGAAACTCCAGGTTTCCTCTCGTAGTTCCCTGAACAAGAATCCTAGGCCAAACCTTTAGGGCTAGAAGTCTGTGTTGAGCTTGTTGCTGGCTTTTTAGACTTTGTACTGGGCCCTGAGGTACCGATTATACAAGACAGTGCGAGTAGCAAAACAGAGACCTTAAAAAGGCCCCTGGGCAATACTCCAGGCCCCTTAAAAACAAGTAATTTTTCTTTAAACAGCTCTCAAACTCTCCTCAAAGGACCTGATGTGATAAGCTTTGATGGAAAGGGTCGTCCCTGTGATAACCTGCCGTTTGTTTGTTGACACATTATGATCCCGACATCAATAAGGATCACATTCAGATTTTAAAAAAAGCTGTGATGGATTTTGTTCAACGTGATTCATTAGGACGTTTAGAATACAAGACTGAAGGAGACTAACCAGCTTGTTTTAGGATTTAGATCTAGAGTCAAACTTTGGGAATTATGGAACAGTTTACATTTTAGGTATGTAGCTAATTAGAGCCAAGTTACAATAAAAATTAACAGGACTGCCTAAAATGTTTTTTACGTGTTGAGGTATTTAAATAGTTTGTCTGTGAAACTGCCACTTAGAAAATATCAGTAATGAAACTGGTGCCACTTTTTGTCCCTTTAATATAAACTAAACAAAATGCAAAACAAGAGTCAGCATCAAAAATGGTGCCACAGCGCGATAACTGCCTCAGAGCAAAAAGCCACGCCTGCACTGACTTGAGCAGGTTATTATCTACGGGAGAGGTTTAGGGCCCTAATCCTCCTCCGTAATTATCAGAATAAGGGAAGCTGGCACTCAAAACTAATTACAGATTACATGTAACTTTATAGTAGGGACAAAAAAAATCAGATTACAGAAAAATACAGTGAATCAGTCTAATTAAAGCTGCCGCTGATCGGTTGAAGGACGTGTGACTCGATGTGTTGAAGAGAGCTGAATTTCTAGGAGATGTCACTGCCGTTGTCGCTCGCCGTGTTTCACGCCAATTTAGTACAAGTGGGTTTTCAAGCATATGTAACCATCTAACTAGCTTAGCAACTAAAGACAAAGCACTGGACAGTGACAATGTAATGTGAAAGATATTTCAATGGGTTTCACATATACAGACGTTAGATCTGGGGGAATTTCATGGAAAGAGATGAACAATGAACAAACAACATGAACAATGAACAAACAACAAACAAACTGAGCTAAAAATTACATGTTAAATGCCCAAAAACCACTTGTGCCTGCCTGTGGATTCATTAGATATGAGAAGTTTCACATGTGACCTTACATGGGAAAAGACTTTCATTTGACATGTGAAATATATGAACATCACGTGTTTCTGTATTATATAAAAACGTGTCTAAAGACCATGTGTAACTCTATGTGAAATTTCAATGTGCAAAAAGGCATGTAAAATATTTCTCATACCATTTGTGAAATGTTGTCTTTACATGTGATGTGACATTTAACATTGACATTGTTACATGCTCCACGGGAACTGTTTTTCACATGCGGTCAATTCACGTGTGCCGGACTCTGCCGGACTTTGTTCTTCTGCGTAAATTCACACGTCAAAGTTCAGCGGCACTGAACATGACAGATTTGCACAGATTTTTGTAGCTGCCGTCGGTGGATCCACAAATCAGATGATTCCGCTCAGACGGACTGGACATAAAACATCTGTAAATATTTACTGGGCACGGACGGTCCAGCCGCTGATGGTGTCAAACTGTTCGCTTTTCAACGCCGACCGTTCAGAGGTTTTAAATCCATCTAGTCGGTCGTTTTTTTTATGCTGTAATGTTTTTCTATGAACTTGTACAGAACGTAATGAGAAAACTGTAACTGACTGCAAACTGTGGACTAACAGAGAAAGAGAAAAAAACTGATTCAGTTGTCTCCGTTTATTTTACAAACTGATCCTCTCCTGCTGAAACCTCACATTTCCAGTTAGACCCCAGTAAAGAAAAAACAAAACATAAAACCTTGAGGATTGTGGCTACAGGATTAAAAGCATGACTGACATGTGTCTGACCCAGAGGAGGGACCAGTGTCCAGCTGATACGTGTTGTGGCCATGATAACCAAGGCTCCTTAGCTCTGCTACATTAACGAAGCAGTGGGTCATGATTTGGGGGGAGAACCCATTGTACCCATGCATAGAGGCCGTCGTAGCCAGGTTGTGTGGGCAGGTTTAGGCAGCGGACAGACTTTGTTTACGATCGGGGAAGGATCACGGTTTTGGTTATTAATGTTAGCACGTCCCTTTTCCTTCTTCAGCTCACTCTTGACTTTTTTCAACATGTAACCTAGACACAAACTTTTTCTAACTTTAACCGAGTGTTCCGATTTCCTAGACATATCCATAAAAATATTAATACTGATTTGGTGGCTAGAAGTGGGTATTGAATTTTAAGAGCGGATATTTTGGGAAGTGTTGGGTATTTGGTGCCGGGGGGGATGTCTGCCTGGTATTAAGGACAGTTTTGAAACGTTTTTGTTGTTAACGGACATCCTGTGTTACACTGTCTGTATCAGTTTGAAAGTTACTCTGCACTTGTCAGAGCCTATGAGGTCAGACGGCGGCGGTTGATAAGGTGACGCGAAATTACCTACACCTACCTATTACTGTCGGACGACACCAGGAAAGTTATATATAGGAATGGCCACAGTTCAGACTCGGCTTTGACACCATTTCCATTCCACGTTTTATTGTTATTGGAGAATTCTTCTGTTCCTGTGGGAGGACACATGCAGTCGGTCCAGGACCACGGTTTTTGGACTGACGAACACGTTCGTTTTCGTTGAAGACAACAGTCCCAAAACTACCTGTTTCTCTCCAACATGTCAGGTCTGTTTTCCTGGAAAAAAAGACCTGATATGATGATATATGACATATATCTGACACCTCTCTCTCAGAGGTGTCAGATTCAGGAGCGACTGAGTGAAACAGGACTTGTTAAAGTTTTCCCTCCGCGGTTTGACAGCGACCTCAGTCTTTAGCTCAGTTACCAGTTAAACCAGTCTGACCATCCTCCTTCAGCTCCCTCTCTCCTCAGGAACAAAAGGAGTTCGGCGGCTCCCCGGAGACGCACCCGCATCTCCTCCTCCACACTGATCCGCCCCCCCAGGGATAACGACGTTGGGGTTTCCTCCCCCTGGGGGGTTCTCAACGCAGGGTCCCGGCCCTGCCCCGGGTCCCCTGAGAGCGAGCCAGGGCCGAGGGAAGGTTGGGAGCGAGCTGGGTCCGTGGCGGGCCGACCAAGTGGTCTATCTCTAATGACAAGGTAAGACCAGCTGCAGATGTCGGACAGATTGGAGGCCCTTTCAGGCCAGGGAGGCCCCGGAGTCTGGCAGGAATGTGAAAGGAGGTCCGCTCCGGATCACAGGCTCTGTTGTTGTCGGCGGGCTGATTGTCGGCCAGGGAAAGCAGTCATTAATGAGGCCGGCCGGATGAAACTCAATCCGCCCCGGCTGATCGGGGGAACGGCCTCACCGCCACGTTCTCGCAGAACCCGACAGCTTGGCTCGCCTCAAAACGCACCGGCTAATGAGTCGACACATTTCACACAAGTGAGCTGGTTTCTCTCCCAGAGTCTCGACTTGTTTCAGCTTTTCCTCGACAGTTTCCCGGCGGAAGCTGAGCTCAGCCTTCAAAATCAAAGAATTACTTTTGAGCCTCTGAAAATGAGGGACTGCGTAATTCCTCAACGGTTAATGCGACATTTTGTTAAACCCCTTGAATTAAAGCTGAAAGTCAACACGTCAATCACATCCTGACGGCCTCGTTTCGAATCCATCGAGGTGGTGGACAGAGGAAAAATTACAAAAAACATTGTCGCAGTCCCAAATACTTATGGACCTGACTGTATATGTTGCTGAGCAGACAATTCTCATATCTCTGACGTCTGAGCTTCACCGGTCCAAAATTTTAGACCCAATCCAACACAGACCCCCGGGAGCCGGGGGGGGGGGGGGGGCAGCAGCTGTCAGTCAGGTGTAGGTGTAACATTAACAGCACAGACTCTGACCACAACACACTCCCAGAGAGCACATTAACCTGACATTAACTCTTAATGAGCCGCCACACCCCCACCATCCCAAACCCTGCCCCCATGATGTCACCCCCGTCTGCCAGAAACGTATCCCACAAACCCCTGCAGCAGATGTAAAAGTGTCTTCTGTTTTACTGCGTTAAAAGAAAAACGAATCCACGCGAACGTGAAGCTGAAGTAAACACGGACCGGGCAGCGAGACAAGCACACGCCAGAAGGAGATCGGCACTGTTACGAAACACAGCTCATTTCCTCCCCACCATACTGCAAAACTCTCCGTCTTAGGGTCTGTTTGAAAATGGGGGAGCGGGGATAAGACTCAGATCTTGGGATTCGTTTTATTAAAAAGCAGGAAATTTCCAAGAGTCATCGATATTTCCTCTGGACCTTCGTCTTGAAAAGTTCCCCTGATACCTGAAATTAATATATTTATAAAACACGTGCCTTCCGTGCTCTCCGTTTTTATTCCAGCCACCGGCTGAGCGAAGGGGCTGGAGGGGGGGCTGGAAAATTCGACCGGCCTCGTCTTAGTCATATAAATACCATCAATACATTTGACAGATCCAGCCCTGCAGGCATCAGATCACTTCCTGTGCGGGTTCAGTCCGTCAGTCCGGTCCGCCTCGCTCCACCTGGCTCTTCGGAGGGATCTAGCCCACCACGTCCACAGGAAACGTCTGCATCCTGATCCGGCTCTGTGGCGGCCGCCGAAGACGATCCACGGCTGTTCTCCCCGGTGCGCGAGTGTGTGCCTGCGTGCGTGCGTGTGTGTGTGTGTACAGACTGCATCGATTAGTCTCTAACAGTAATTAGCTGATTGATGAGGGAACAATGGGGGAACATCCACAGTCAGGAATGCAGACACAAATATGCATACATTTACCCACACACACACACACACACACAGAGTTACAGATTGACTGAATGTCCGCTGTGTGTCACGCTAATTGGTTTTGGGTAATATGTCATGTATAAGTGTGCGGACGCTGCCGACCTCTGACCTCCGGATGGAGTGACCAGTGAGGGAGAAAACCAGCGGCGGAGAAGCGAGGAGATTCCTCCTGCTGGACCCGGTTAATGTGCATTTAGAGGACAATGAGGAAGTTAAGGCCTGAGCGGACACACTGATGAGCACACTCACACACAGACACGCCGTCACCGTGAACGCTGGACAACTGGGCTGCATGCGGCCAGAAATTGAGGGGAGACTGTGCTAGAAAAAGAAAAATTGCCACTACAACAAAAACGTACTACAACTCGGAGCCTAAACCACTGTCCCCACCTGTGTTCTGGTTGTAGCACAGTTAGCCTGAGAGTTGTTTCCGTGTCCACGACGTCTCCGCTAACGTCGCCAAATGACGCTAAGTAATCTGCCGCCATTCACAAGTGACAAGTCGATTAGTTGATTCTAAGGATTCCACCGCACCTGCGGAGGGTGCAGCTCACACGGGCCCCCATTAGCAGCTCGTTAACGGCGTCATAACGGCGACAAAGACGGGGAACGAACAAATTCGTGCAAATATAAGTGATTTATTATGATAGAGAAAACTCGCTAAGAGGTCAGATCAGGTAGAATCCGGTGGTGAGATGTGGTAGTCAGCGGGATCAGTGGTGCAAATGGACGTGTGTGAATAATGTAGTGCTGGAGGTTGTGAGGTGCGAAATCAAACATGACTGCGTCAGAAGTCTGATTCATGATTTCTATTTAATTCCGTTTTTCGGCATATTTTGTGTTGGCGGTCTCTTGTTGTTTGTAACTCAGCGTAAGCCTCGTCCATATCGGGCCCGACCCAAACGCGCCCACAGCGTAGCTCCGCAGCCAGCGGGTGCATGCTGGGTCTGACTAAGATGTCGGCGGGCCATCCAGCGCTGACGTCTACCTTCGGTCGGGTGACCACAGCCTCTCCGCTGGTTTTTTTTACAGTCCCTGTCTCAGCCGTGGCTGGATTTAGGGCCGATTGCGGAGGACTTCACGGAGCGCAGGGCTCACGCCATGACAGAGCCTGAACGCCGACGAACTGACCCGGCTTTTTAAAATACACCCATGGCTGGATGCTGCTCGCTCATCTCCGACCCACTTGGCCAAATTCTGATCGATTATCTCCAAGGTGAACCTAAACGTCGTCCTCAGAAGATCCACACAGACATCACGAGTGGACTCTATGCAGGGGGACTATCATTGTCACGGACCTGAACTGAATCTGAATTTCAGAGGAGACACTGGATTTCACTCAGTGAGTCTGTCTGTCTGCTCCCTGTTTAATGGTTAATGAGTCTTTATGGTATTTCTGTGTGATGATGAGTAACTATATACCAACATACTAACTGCTGCAGTCTCCTGCTCAACAATTAACCCAACGAGTGCTCTCTCTCTCTCTCTCACACACACACACACACACACACACACACACAGACACACACCCGCGTTCATCAACGACACAAAAGCTACGACATTTTCCCTCCTTCTGTCGCCCTTCGCTTCCTCGTCCTTTCGGAGTCAATGTGAAGCCGCAGGTGTTGGCAAAGATGTGAAACGGGCCCACGAATTGGAGTGGTATGAAAAAGGAGACCGGACCTGGAGCTGGGCCCCCACCACCCATCGATACGTACCAGGTCCTGTGTGATGTTGGCAGCTGCCTCTTAGTCATTCGGGTCTGAAATGTACCGCAGTTCTGGCTTCGGTTGTCAAACCAGTCACTAACTTTCTGTTTATCCCCGCGGCTGATTTACAGTCCAGTCCGGCACTGACACGTGCAGCGCCGCAGCTTCGGAGTTAAAACACACCGCAGCACATTTTAGCCAAATTTGAGCCTATTAGCAGGTGGACTACATTAAACTGCAGGTACTGGGGGTCAGGGGAGTCACCACTTTGCTTCCTGCCGCTGTACGATGCTAGTTGGCCTATTTGTCTTATTATCAATGGATGTTATGTGAGTATGGATGGTAAAAGTTGGTTAAGCAGGAAAATCACATCACGTGTGAATCCTGATTAAGATTGAACAAGTGAGTAACATCGAACGTAAACTTGACTTTCGTCTCTTCAAGGAAACTCCACAGCACAAATTTACTTCAGCTGCTTTTTGTCAAAAAAAAAAAAAGTGGAAATATTGCTTTTAAAGGACCAGTGTGCAGGATTCAGGCAGAAATGGAAAATAATATTCACAATGATGTTTTCATTAGTGTCCAACCACCTGAGCCCTTCACATCCACACAGGGAGCGGCTGCTCTTCCACGGAGCCGCCACGCTGCGCCGCCATGTTCCTACGGTAGCCCAGAGCGGACAAAACCACACGCTGGCTCTAGAGAGGGCCCGAGGGCGAGGGGACGGGTGTTCAGTTGGCCGCAATCTGCAACCTCACCACTAGATGCCACTAAATCCTTCACACTGGTCCTTTAATGAAGGATTACCTGCCCACTGACTTTCACCTAAGGCAACACCTGCGTAATTATGTAGGTCACAGAGTTCAAACCTAGTCCAGCATTTATTAGTTTAGTGTATGTTGTGCTTACTTGGTGCATTTTTCAGTTTAAGTTACTAGAAACACAACTGACAAATTCCTTTGTTCCTAATACATATAACTAATACTTATACAGCGGGATGTTATTCTCTCCCCAGAACCACCAGGCCGACGGCTCTGCCGCCCTTCGCCGTTTGTGGCGTTAACGTGCGGCTCGATAAGGGACGACGGAGCAGAAAACTCACCCGGAGCTAAAATGAATTGATGACAGGAACAAGGACAAGGAGGAGCCGTGAGTGGCGGGCGTTTTTTTTTCAGCGGATCAAATAATGGCGGTCGCGTGTTCTAGGCGTGTGTGGAATGTAAGTCGACCAACAGAGACGACCTTTGGCACTGTGGGGGAAACACAGACACACACACACGCCAACACAATACCTCCTCACTGGCACACGGCCATAAATACACTCAATCATGTACAGACACGCACACCTCAAACATATTGTGATGCTGGCACAGAGCCTCGCATTTCACTGGAAAACAACGGGCGGACACACACACACACACACACCCACACACACACACACACACACACACACACACACACACACACACACACACACACACACACACACACACACACACACACACACACACACACACACACACACACACACACACACACACACACACACACACACACACACACACACACACACACACACACACACACACACACAGAGGTATGATTCAGCTAACAGTTATAATTAATAACCAGTTGAACCAGTCCTCTCAGAAAGAGCAGACTGGATTACACAAACATCAGAACCGTTGAATCTGATATCAGCTCTGAGATTCCAGACCAGATTCCTCCTGGATCCTGTGTCAGGTCCCCCCCCCCAAAAAAACAACAGTCTTAAAAATTATGAGCAAAAGCAAGAACAATGGCAGATTTAAGCATCGAGTTTTTGATCCTCTGCCGCAGGAATTGTTGAAATGTAGATGATTTGTGTCTGATACATGGTTCAGTTCTGGGGTTGGATGGAAAATGCAGCGTTGGATTTTATTCCCCGATAAAACGAGTCACTGGTGTTTACACGTTATTACTGAGTCTGATTTGCTGTTTCATGGGGAGCCAGCGATAATTTGGCTAAATTCTGCCGTGAGTCCTGCACCGGCAGATTCATCAGGCTACAGGCGCTCACCGGTATAAAACTGTGTCTGCGTACACTGGAGTCAAACATCTGCCGGTCTATGTTTCTGCTGCAGGTATTGGAGGTCAGTGGAGCTGGCTCGTTGTGTTTCTGTTGGTTTGTTGTGATTGTTTGACTTATGGTATAGATCAATAGTTAGTCTAGTGGTCATATCAGCAACAGTTGTCACGGTAAATGAGTGCATCCATGCAAGGTAAAAAAAAGAGTCACCGTTCGCCTGATCACGTTCACAGGCAGCGTATTTTTTAAATCGGTGAAGCGCTGCATTTATTAGCAGCAGCGGAGTTCAGCAGGAGGTGGTGGAGGCGGAAGTTCACCACTGTCCCAACAGAGACCGGGTTCACATCCAGAGCCTCGTCTGTGGTTTTAGGTTCGGGAAAGCTGGCGGTTTTGGTTCGACGTAAATAAACAGGTCTTGAATCATGAAGGTGCCAGTTAGCATATTCATGACCTCATCACGTCATGCTTTCATTCGGCCTGGTGTCGGCCGGTTTCAGCCCTTCATCTGTCTGCTTCTGTCCTGCTCCCTGAGCTCACATATACAGACACAGACACACGAGTTAAAGACGACGGCTGAGCTGGGATTTCAGGTGTATTACCTGTAAAATGATCAGTCAGAGAGAAAGTTAGAGGCTCATTCAGGTCTGTCAGCTGCCGTGTGGTCAGTTGAATGAGACGCATAGAGAGCAGTGTATCTGTGGAGGGGAAGCCCGACCTCGCGCTCGCGGGGCAACACAGGCGACGCTCTTCTACGGGAAGTAGCTCAGGTTTGTCCAGGAAGTTGCCAGATTTGTCTCTCGGTGCTTTTGTAACGAAAACGTCGCTAAAGGGGCGAGAATTGCACCATCGCGACAGTTAATAATTCAACCACTTCCACTTAGTTGGGGAAGATGTGCAAGTGTCAGTTCGCTCTACGTTGTTAGCAACTTGTACGGAGGAATCTATTCCTACCCAGTTTCAGTGAACCTGCTAAGCTACGGCTGCCGAGAGGTTCTGCTCCTACAAAAACCTGGCAACACGTATGCAGATTAGAAAATGAACCGCGGCTGGCGGAGAAAACTCCCCTGATCTGAACTTTTAATTGATGTGTCACCGCGGCGTCTTGTTTGGCGGTGATCCTCGGCAGCGTTGAGGTGATGACGGATGGGATCAGAGAGAGGACGGTGACTGGCTGAGCTGCAGCTCCCATTAATAAACGCTGATGAGCCATTTCTGCTTTATTAGTCCGAGCACAGTAAAGAGCGACGCGTAGAGACAGATGGGGGAGAAGGTAAAGGTCAGGGTGACGATGATGTTCAACAACGCGGGAAGCTACTATAAATCCTAAACCACTGTCTCTGTTAATGTAGCCTGGCGAGTTTCAAGCACAGATCAAAAGGTTGGCTTGTTGGAAGAGAGAAGAAGAATCAGCATTTTTTCTCTAGAAGCTTGAGCAGGAAGTTGAGAACCACTCAGGCGGATAAAACAGCCCCGCACCACTTCCTCTTTTTGACTAGTGTTAGGCCACCGTCAGTGAAACTCTTTACCTGCAGCCCGGAAGTTTCACGCTAGCTAACAAAAGCTGCTCTCCGAGCTAGCAAGCTTGCTCACAAAGGTTGAACTTGAAGTGAAGATTTCGCACAGATTCACTTCATCCCTGCGAGTTAACGCACTGATCGTGACGACTCCACTGAACTGAGTTTAGTTTGCTGTGACCAGGCCTTAACAGCGGAAGTAGAAGTGACTAGAACTCGAATGAGGACTGTATTGTTGGGAAAGAGAACTTAGACAGTGTTACCAGCAAAATGTACTAATGTACTGTACAAATGTACCTACTGTAAAGACTTTATACGGTATATATACCATATACTTACAATACATCTCTACTGTCTGCACACACGCAACCTCAATAATGCAATGAGCTGTTATCGACCTTTTGTTGTTGCACGCGCACACTTTAAATGCTTTAATCCACTCTGCCATTTTTCCGATTGATCCAGCTCCATGCGCTCAAACACCCAAACACACAAACACACACACACACACACACACACACACACACACACACACACACACACACACACGCACATACACACACACACACACACAAACGCACACCCAAGCACATGCAGCAGCAGGAAATGTGACTGGAAATGATGGATGATGCTCTGACCTGAGCTTTGAATAATTACAGTTTACATCTATATAGACATATATTTATATATATATATATATATATATATATATATATTTATATATATATAGTTTTCTTTTATCTCAGCTTCGTAGATGATTTATTTCTTCCCCTCTTTCTGCCTCATGTTTCAAAATTTCATTTTAACACCATGCTTTTAATTTGCTCATTAAACAACATTTAAAACCAGCATATTTCTGCCTTCAGTGCCATACAGTGGGGTCCCAAGGCCTCAGACTGCATACCCCACTGTGAATTACTGAGTGGCTACACAGAACAGGTTAGTACAAGAGGAAACATTATCCTACAGAAAACACTCCCTCATTAAGTCATATTTCTCTTATATTTAGCACTGTGCTGGTAAAGAGTCTGTCCAACAGGCTGAGCGGCTTCCAGTACAAGACGTAAACGCACAGGATGCGATTTCCTGCTGGTAGGGGTCGTCGTTGGAGTCGGCTTCTCCCGGTTAGGATTCCCTCAGTGTCGGTCGTTCAGGAGGTTTTTACCGGGAGCCGCAGTATCCGCAGAGGTCTGCTCCTCTTCAAAACAAACGGACCCGGTGATTGAAACCGCTAAAAACACTGACTCAAGCTGTTTCGAGGTAAAAACAGTACGTATCACAGGTCTTGTCGTTTTTTAGGCATTTTAATGCGGAAAAGTTACATGTTATAGCTTCAAGACAGCTGACTGGACGCTCACTGCCCAACAACAAAGGGAAGAGAAATGAAGAAATAACCGAGTTAATCATCATCCAGAAAGAAGCCCCGATGATAAGGGGGGAAGTATGCGGGAGTGTGCCGGTCAGTGAGAGGAGGACCGGATTAGGTTCAGATTACAGCTCGGCTTCAGGACTGAAACCTGATCCGGCAGAGAGGAAACGATTCGGTTTCATGGTTTCTGTCGGAGGGACAATAACTAGATGATTAACAGGTTCATTCCAGCCTGCAGGGCCTCAGATACTCAGCGCTAAAGCAGCCCGACCTGCACTGCCTGGCCTCGGAGTATCTGCAGCAATGGCAGCGAGGTCCTCCACATTATAACCATACTGGGATCTTATTTCAGAGCCCGCTGTCGCTGCTGAAGCTTTATTATTATTATACAAAATATTTAGCCATCATGAATACGAGAGCCATAACATTACACAGGGTATCGAGTTAAACATCTCTTAAAATATCACATGAACAGTGATAATGTCGCACTTGAAGAACCGTCAGACCAGACTCTCAGGACGCTCCGAGGCCCAAACTGTTCCGCTTACTACGGGTTGAATGCTATTCAATTTAAGCTCCGATCTCGCAGCCTTACTACTCTAAAATAAATATTATTTCCTGACTTAATGGGTCAGATGATCAAACGACTGACAAGCACACAGTGGATTCGGGGATACTGAGGCCTGCAAGGGATACTTCAGGCAACAGAAGGATGCATTTGTCTGGGACTGGATCGGGACTGTAGCATAAAAATAAAGGAGTAAACACCATGGGAGAACTGAACGGGCCCAGCAGGCAGAGGCCCGAGGGATCAGCGGGCCCCTGTAGCAAAGCCTCTGTATGAAGTGACTGTTAACATTTCTTATCGGCAAGTCAGTCAAACAACTACAGAGAGACACAGAATGACCACAAAGAGACGCAAACTGATTACAAGTGGTCGCTCGATCTGGGGGTCTTGCTCTTACGTGGGAGGGGTGGGGGGCCTTTTGCGTGTCTGTGCCCAGGGGCCGGCTTTCTGATAATCCGTCCTCTCCGGGAGGAATCCTCACCCTATCAACCTCCACGTTACCCGTAGAGGTTTGGTAGGTTTAGGCAAAGATCAGGAAAGATCACCGTTCGTGATTCAAAGAGAACAACGGCGACCAGTGGCAGGAGACAGAACACAAACGGCGGTCTTGAATATAAAAATCTGGTGGCAAAGTCATCCCGATGACCAGGAGAGGCTGCTCGCCATGAACCTGTAATTCCATCAGAAGACAGCCCAGGCCGACCCCCTCCGTGTTTTCAGACTTGTTTTATCCGCTCTCTCATTCGCCTGACAGTGAAAGCTGTGCTGTGTGAACCGAGAGACTCTGAGGTTAACCAGCCTGTCAGCCGAGAAAATCTCCCTCGGCGAAACCAAACGATCACCTTTCACACAAAGCTGCACTTTTCAGGAATAGGCAGAGGGATTAAGGAAGAAAAAAAAAAACAACGCCTATAGATTTTGAAACATTACAATAGGTTTTAAATGGCCGTAAAAGGACAGAACGGGCAGGACCTGGAGTTAAGAGTTTATTCCTCTGATTTTATCACACACGAGACTCTTTACCTCACAGCGATCGCTACCAGTAGTTAGTCTTTACTTTAATAGTCTTCAATCAACTGTGGATTTACAGTTTAAATGGAGTCCGACTCAATGTATGAAAGACTGGAGCAATATAAAATGCATCAGTCTCTTACAGGCCAAGCTTTCGATCATTGCGACAAGCCGAGTGCACTTTCTGGTTTTTGTATTAATTTCCTTCCCTTCAGGCAGCCGCTGGTTTCAGTTCATTTCTGTGAAAACAAACCTTTAGCGAGGCGGAACCTGCTGCTGAGAGAGAGTCCAGCACAGGTGACGTATTTAGAGATGAAGGTATGAACTTTCAGTCTGCCTGGCGTACTCTGCTGTAAGCCAGTACACACCTGATCCAGGTTTTTGAAATTCTTAGCTTAATGAACCAGACTGGTTCGTCCTCACCTGTCCAGGTAACTCAGTCAGCACAGAAATGACAGAGAGGCTGGGAAGTTGAAAGACGCACCTGGATCTGCACAGTGTTCGGCAAAATCTAGACACAGATCACAAGTTTCACCGTTTTAGTTGTGATAAAGTTACACAGAATAATCAGCTTCACAGTGAGTCTCAACTCATTGTTTATCTGTCCGGACCAGAACTTCACTGATCTGGTTCACTCTCCCTGCTCTCATACAGCGGGCAGATGTTTTAAGAGAAACATCTGTAAAGAGCCACTGTCCACTACCTGCTTAGCAGCAAACACCAGAGAGACATGGTCAGGAACCAGCTGGTGGACACGGTGGAGCGTTTAGCAGCTAAAAGGCCAGAGGTTTCCCTCGGGAGCTGGTGGAGACCAAAACCAGTGCTAAAAGAGGGGGAGTAATGGACATGCTCTGCTCAGGATCGCAGAGCCCTACAGAGGGTGGTACAGCTTCAGATCCCACTCTGTGGGACACATACACCTGAGGGTGCAGAACCAGAGCTAGAAGGATTATGAAGGATCCTCAACAACCCAGAAACAGACAGCTCTAGCTTCTACGCTCAGACAAACACCTCTGTAGCCACAAATCCAACTCAGAGTCAGAAAAAGTCCCTTTCTTCAGACCTTTAGGATGATGAACTCTGGCCTCCGCACATCCTTGGACTTATCTAGCACATTGTCCTGTCTGACTCCTTCACATGCATGTACATGTACATTTGCATATTTGCACTAGAAAAGTTTTATTGTACAATCTGCCTCACAACTGTGACGTATGTACATTTCACATTTTTATTGAGTGAAAAACCGCCGTCAACAGGCATTTATATACTGAAGTACGTTTAGTTTATTTTGACGTTGTATCCTTTATATTCACTTTCCTAATTCTTATTCTTCTCATTTTTACTTGTATTCTAAATGTTCTTCTTCATTGCACACTAGTCGTATTACAGCCTCGATAGTATGTCATCCAGCATTTCACTGTACATTTTGTGTGTGTATGTGATAAATGAAACCACTGAATCTTGAATATGAATATGAATATGGCCATTTTATGATTAGTTGTCCATCGCCTCCAGTATAAAATCAAACTTCATTTAAGGTGAGAAATCCAGGTTTAAATTACTGAGTAAGTTAAATTAAAGAACCTAAATCAAATACCATTCTCGCCAAACAGAAGAAGCGAGGACAGGAAAAGAAGTGTCCTCACTTTCTAAAAAGACAGAAACACAGATCACACACACACACACACACACACACACACACACACTCAGGGTTAAGCAGGTCGATGGTCAAACAGCGACACCTGGTGATTCAGCCTCAGCTGCTGGTTTGTGCTGATTTTTCTGACTTTTTCCCTCATTCTCCAACCTGAAGCCACCTGTGATCACCAGGTAGAGCCAGGATTTCAAAATAATAATAATAATAATAATAATAATAATAACACTATGTCAAATTACTGTGAGGTTAACTGCAGTGGTGCGACAGGAAGTCAGTCATTCTGGTCATCAGTCGCTGAACCAGGAGCAGGGATCGGCGGAAAGTGAAATCAAACGTCCACCAAAAAGAAGTGTCACCACTAAAAGTTGCAGAATAAAACAATGAAAAGCTCTTCCTCCTGACTGACCCTTGTACAGGAACAGACAACCCTGGCCCTACATTGAAATGATGAAGTATGTACTGACGTGAGTAGACGGGTCTCAGGACAGACAGCGCACACCAGGATGTCACCGCTCTGCAGCAGGAGAACCGGGACTGACTCTCGCTCGGTTCGGCAGGACCACAAACAGAAGATGCGTCGAAAGCATTCACATCAGAGTCGCCTCACAGGGAATCGACTGCACTTTCCTGTCTTCACTTTGTCATGTCCTACATTTCCCAGAATCCTCTTGGAAGGAGAGACATCAGAGAGACGCTCTGTTTATTCATCAGAAAAAATGAGCAAGTCTCAGAACAGGCCAGACACCGTGCAACCGTTTCATATTTTCCAATAAACTCAGTTTAAACTACAAACTATTTTGGGGCTTTTCAAACAGCTTGAGGTGCAAAACATTTACCCGCCTCTTTGTTTTTTGTCATCAAACGAGGCTGAAAACTGAATTCATTTCTCCGTATTCAATCATCGCGTTTCTTTTCCCTTCATCAAACTCTGACGCCTCAGGGGTTAATGCCTCAGCAGCACTCATCACGCTCGGCTGCGCGTTTGCCACTGAGCAGCCAGACCAATCCCATCTGATCTAAATCCCCTGGCTGGATGTAATGCACTTTTATTTTGATTTTTTGGACAGAGATATGTGGACACACATCAGACTTTGGCTGTTAAACAACACTGTGTTATCCTGGGCAGCCCTTAAACAATCCTTCCATCCTTCACAAAACTTCAACAATGAGGTTCCACTTTGCATACGGCTCCTTCAGTCACACAAATTATTCATTTGAAAATAAATAATTCACGTGTTTTGTGATCTTATTTGCTCTTAATAATAATAATTGTTAAAAAAAGATTATTTTGGGTGCATTTTGCCTTTATTCAATTAAAAACAAAGGATGCTGGTCATGAAACCGTGGATATTGCTGTTACATTGTATACACCCTCCCATTTCCTGTTAATATTAACTCAGCACTTCCTCTCAGTCTCACTGTGAAGCCTTCCGTCAGTTCCAACCACACTTTTCATTCGCTTTTACTGTGAAACATGTGTGGAACGTGCAGAGTTACATCACCAGCAATTCGAAAAGCAGAACTACAATCAATCAGTCAACCGGTCTTGCTCTCAGTAGAGCGCAGACCTCTGCCTGGGCCAGTTTCCAAGAAACATACACCAGACTTCAGAGAAAAAAATGCTAATTCATAGTAAATGATCTGGATCTGCCCCAAAACGTAACGGGTTCCTCCCTGGTCCACGTCCCATCCCTCAGCCCAGTTCGGTGCAAATCGGTTCGGTCGTTTTAATCCTGCTGACAAGCAACCAAACCAACAGACCCTTCTAGAGGTGAAGGGACAGTGCGCTCCGGAGGATCCACCGTGGGATGGTTTTTACACCGCTCTGCTTTGGTGGAACATTTTCCGCTTCAGATCCAGGAAATGACAAGCAGGAGACACAGCCGCGCAGACGGCAGCACCTGTCCGCAGCCCAGTAAACTCACCTGTGTGGTGGTGGGGGGTGCGTGTGCGGGGTGTGCCAGGTTTCCAGGTTTCCCTCCCCGCACCGTTTTTTTGCTTAACTGGAGATATTTTGATTTTCCTGGTCAGATTTTGCTCTATGAAGGTTTGTTGTGTTAACAGAATAAATGTGACTTTTATCAGTCTGATTGGCTGGAAACATCCAGCTCATATTACACGTGGATCTCGCAGACTGTAGTCTACAATATCAACATTACTGATTTGATTCTTTAAGTATCATGAGGCAACATAAAACCTTTGCATCTTTACTTAAACAGGTGGGAAGTGAGGATTCTTAAAATGACGTCTGTCTAAATATCTGACAGATCAACACTGAAAACGGTTTTGTCTTGGATTCTTTCCTCCCCCTCGTGTATGTTGGTGGGTTCATGTTTTGAATGTCTTTAGTTTGAGAGGGACGGGTCCAACAACGAAGCCTGGGCAGATGATTCATCTACAGCAGGCTGATACGACGGCCGCCTCACGTAAGAATTCAGCCCGTATAAATGTTCCTGTAGTACGGCTGATCGATATGGAGGTTAAGTCATAACCGCTGACGCGACGGTCACAGATCGCCTGTGCAGCATTTTAATGGTCCGACCTGTCATATAGAGGGACGTCATTGCAACGACTGGAGCCTGAGAGCAAGCTGCATAGATTGGTCTGATAACAGTTTATCAAACCAGGGTGTGATCTGACAGGATGTGGGTGTTTCTGAGACTTCCTGTCTGGACCGAAGGCTGGAAACAGTGTCGATGCAGCTTTTGGTCTCTGCCCTCTGCTTTCGTCTACTTTCCAGGCCCGGTTCACCTGCAGTGAACCTATTACACCCACCAGTAGGTGATGTTAGACTGTCAGGTGCCGTGACAGAGACAGAGATATAGCCCGCCAATAAAATCACGAATCTAAAAAACCTCTCAGTAAATCGGCAGCCATGACCACGACAGTACAGTGAGTATTTTTTTAGTTATACATTTTAATTTAGTCAACTTTGATATCATATTTAAACTGCATATCAATTCAGATGGAGGAATTACAATTTCATTACAATGATTTCATGTCAAATTAGTGCTACTTTTTGTAGAACATGCAAATCTGTGAGAGTGGTTCCTGCCCGACAACCAAAGTTTCCCCATTGGGAGTATCCAGAAAATACCTCGTCTGAAACAGACCCATGGGGGAAAAAAAGGTAATACTCAACGGAGCTGAATAGACTCAGACATTAGGAACCAAGCTGAACCGTGAACAACAAAATCCCATAAATGAATGTGACTCATTCAGTTCCCAGACTGTACCTCAGGAAACAGGACAGATGACAAAACGTACTGACCTGTGTGGTCAGTAACAAAAAAAGTCACACTCAGGTCATGTGTCACTCAGTTTCAGCCTCAGGAGTCAGATACGTAACTTTAATTTTTTCATAATCTTATGTTTACATATTTTGCCTTGGAGGGCGTCGTTTTGACTTTTCAGTTGCGTCCTTTACTTCATGTAGAACGTAGCTGAGCTGATATTAGCTCAGCCGCTGACACAGGAGGAAAACGCTGCGTTCAGCTCATGTTGGATGGACGGAGGCGACGAGGGGAGCGTTAATGTGTTACAAATAAAAAGTCCATGCCGCCGCCGCCGTTCATATGGCTTCTAAAAAGGCCCACCTCCACCGCGGCATCGACCTCCAGGCTCTAACTTCGTACTGTCGCCCCCCCACTCACTGGGTTCCTGGGATGGGGGGATAACAGGCCGGAGACACCAACATTAACGCTCCTTTCTACAGGCACATAATAATCAGTTCCAGAGGAGCTGGCTGACTGAATTTATTTTCATGATATTCCTGCTCCTCAGAGGATGAATCCTGATGATTTCAGTCATGCCTTGGACTTTCCTCAACAACATTTTTAAAATATATGAAAATCAGATCTCATCCTTAATTTCATTCCTGCTCCCCAGTGGATGACCTCTTCACCTTTCCTCTAGCGCCACCCACAGGACAAACAACAGAACACTCATCAGATAGGTTGTTCTTCCGTTGTGTGGTGACTCTAGACGTTGACAGGAATTGAGAATTTTATTTTCAGTTCCCTTGATCTCTTTTAAGTTATCAAACACTGTCTTAATTTTAACTTTTCACCTCTAAGTGAGTGGAGAATGTTTGTAGCCAGAGAAATCAAACCAGGTGATGGTGAACTCAGTACACATTTCTGTACTAATGTTTATGTTTTTCCACCTCTCTGATGTGACTTGAGCCTCGAAGTTTGGTTGCTGCCGTTTTCACCACAAGCCCCTCCTCCTTTTCTGCTGACATCATTTTTCCTCAGAAGTCCAGGAACCAATCAGCTGCTGCTGTTGCTTGTGTTTACCGCCGTCATCCTGCTCACAGGTGGGGAGGGCAGAGTCGGGGGCCGGGTCTGAGGCCAGGGCAGGTATGGGAGCGTGGTTAGGAATTGATTGTGTGTCGTGAGTGGAGTCTGGAATTGGAGTGGGGTCTATTTCTGGGACAGCGTCTGACCCAATCTCAGTCCTGTCGTGTGTCACGTGCTGCATCTCTCTCTTCACTGTAAGCTCCACCCCTCCAGTCTCCACCTGGCCAACAAACCCAGTGCAACCTGAGCAGCTCCTGCTGTGCTGCGATGCCTCCTCCCTGCACGTGCCCCACCTCTTCATCCTGCCCATCCCCCTGGGCGGGGTCTGTCTGCGGCTCTGATTGGCTGAAGACCGTCTGTTTCTGCGGCTGCGACTGGTTCTGTCTCTCTGGTTCTGGTTCTGGTTCTGGGTCTGAGTCTGGGTCTGGGTCTGGGTCTGAGTCTGGGACTGGGTCTGGTTCTGGATCTGTTGAGCTCTCTGCAGCGCCAGCGAAGCCAGGTCTGAGTGAGATGATGCGCTGTCGATCAGCCTCCTGCCCATAGCGAGTGGCCGGACGGGCAGCGCCAGCCTCAGCCGCAGCCAGAATCGCGACCGCCGCGGTTCAGATCGACTCCCTCGCCACGTCACGGTACTGGCAGCAGCCTGCCGGAGCTGGGCCACCTCCACACAGGGCAGCTTACTGACCGAGCTGTAAACTATGGAGACGATGGAAGCCTGGTGGACATGTTGGAGGTACAGACCCAGACGACACTCCAGGAGGCTGAAGCTTTTTTCTGTCAGGAAGTCGGGGCTGAGGACAAGCAGGAGACGGCGGCTCCGCTGCATCGACTGTAGGATGGCCTCTGACAGGTCTGACGGAGGAGAGACAGGAAGAGTCAGAGACAACAACTAATAAAATACCAACACCTTTTAATCAGGGAGACAGCAGAGAAATCTAAACAAAACTTAATCTGGTATTTATAGACAATAGAATACAGCTTGTGTACACTTCACATACTGTGGCTTAGTTCCAAAAAGCCCAGCATCAGGTTTTCGCCAGACTATGAGGTCTATAGTAATGGCAGAGTCAGTCCTTTCAACAATTCGATCCAGGCTGAAATATCTCAACAGGTTTTGGACTGATTCCCATGAAATTCGGTTCAGAAATTCAGTGTCCTCAGAGGGTGAATCCAGGTCCTCATCCTTGAAGTCTTTCCTGTTGTAAACAAACTGACTCAGGATAAAGTGTCCCTGCAATATATAAAATGAACTCTTACTCCTACATTAAACTAACTTAAAAGGGGACTTTAAACTACTTGTTGTGTCACTAGTTAGTGTGTTGGATTACAAAGTACCTAATTAAGGCTGTCTACCTGGTGTGTCTTCAAGGTCAGTGGTGGGTTAAAATGTTGAAACAATGCACATACACTTCCACGCTGGAATGGCGGGAGGTTTTCCTGGCCTCTCATCCTGCCAACACTGCATGAATGCAGTAAAAGACCATTACAGTGTGTCACACCAGCACCGAGCAAAGAAGCCAGTCTGCTTGAGAAAAAGCCAAAGATGACATTTACGCTTTATTGCGTTTTCAAATGGTGTGTGTTAGTTTTTCAAACAGAAAAGACTTCAGTAATGACGACTTAGCGGTCGGCTAGGTAAATGTACGTGTGGTTAACTTCGCCATCTCTGATGACGAAAATAGTGAATGTTTCACCTTCATTTTCAACAGGAAACATCTGGGACTGTCCCCCTACATGCAAGATAGAGCCCTAAACAGGGCTAGTGATCACCAGATTTTCACATCATAAATTTGTAAAATGCAGTAGTTAGGAAGGTAAATGTAAATGTGTAGGTCATTGTGTAGCGTGGCTATACACGGTTAGTCTTGCTAGATTTCTTACTTTCTGGGCAGCCAGTGGCCAAATCCCTTTTTAAGAAAATCAGCATGCAGCAACTCAAACCTGCTAGAGATAATCAATGAATGAATTATGTCAACTATTTTTTATTCAGGCAGTAGAATGTAATGGAAAGTTCATAATAGACCCAGTAAGTGGACCTTGAGTTTAAATTTTTTATCGTTACACTTTACTCCTGTTAACATGATCATACTGTGGTGAAGCAGTTGAAAGTGCAGATTAAACTAAACAGTGCAATGTACTACAAATTTATTTTGAAATGAAAATTAAACGTGGGTGTTTATGGACGTGAGAGTTGGCAAGGTTTAGTCCTCTAGAAAGAATCTGTGATTTCATGTTAAACTTCGGGAGACAAAAGAATAATTGTACAAATTACATTTTCAATACATCCATTGTGATCCTAACTACATGTGTGTGCTTATTTGTGCAAATGGAGGATATGAAATGAAAAACACTGAAATGAATGATGATGACAACATACCATTGGAAGAAAAATGTATTTATTAAAAAAAAAAAAACAAAAACAGTGAAATACTGTAAACTGCTAAAATACATTAGAGCATGACAAAGTGCAGGATGCATTCTCCTATTACAATACTTTTTTTAAAAAGTGTTAAAGATGAATAGCATATTACATATTTTCAAAGAAAATTATATCTTGATATAGTTGATTTATCATAGGTATACTGAATGTATAAAAGTGGAAACGGTGCTGAAAAAAATAAAAATAAAAATAAAGAAAGTGCAGAGAAATTGCAACATTTTAAAGTAATGATCATAAGTTTTACTGTGTAATTACATTTTTCTCTTGACTAATATTTGAAAGTTGCAGTGCATGGATCCCTCATCCCTGGGTCTGTGTTCCCTCTGTAACGTTTTATAACCTTGGTGCCTTTAAAGTCTATTAAATGCAATACTGTAAATGACCCTCTATGCTGACGACACCAAACGTTATTTTGGTGTTGGCTCATTTTCCCAGTGGAGGCCCAAAAATATATTTAGGAGAAGATCTAACCAAAGTTAAGCAAGTAACACAGCTGAGTGTTAGTGTATTAAAATGTAGTTTCTCTAATGGCTACCAGATGCAGCTTTGAGAAAAGTCTGACTGTATTGAAGCAAATGAGACCCCCCCTAACTTCTCTCCATAAATGTAATACATTACAGTATTCCCCGCGAGAAATTATACTCTCTAAATATAATTTTTATATTTTTAGAATAATGTATTCTGGAACATTTTGAAAAAATTATTCCTTTAAGACCATCGCTAAAAGTTAATACATATTTAGCTAAACAGGAGTTGTGGCTTGCTTTAGGGATAGAACTGCCACTCAATCAGTCCAATACTTTGGGCTAAAGTGGAATATCTCGACCACTATCAGAGGAATTGGGGTGACATTTGGTCTGGACATTCGTGGACCCATGAGTATGATTCCTCCTGACTTTGCTGATCCCCTGACTTATCCTCTAGTGCCGCCAACAGGTCAGAATGTCATCTTATAAAACATTTTTGTTTATCAAAAGATACCTGTGAACAACAAAATAATCAAATTCAGCCTTAGCTTAGCTTTGAGAATAATGGAGAAATAATATGTTAATATGTTAAAAATCCTACTATTAGGATGTTAATTCCTTATACATGGTAATGTCATGCTAATGTTAGCTTTAGGCTAAGTAAAGCTGAGGCTGTGAAGCTGTCAAGCCTGAGATGCTAAAATGCATCTTATTGACACAAGTTCAGTTTATTTCACTTCTTCTGATGTGTCTTGGTGTAAGAAGATGTATATATTTGTTTGCCTTGACTGACAGGTGTCTCCACCTATCAGCTGCTGTGGTTGGTTGCTTCTGCCTTCTTTGCACAAATACCCAGAGATGAACCCAAACTCCAGGCTTCATAACAAACACATATTCTAGCAGTTTAGCCGGGCCGTCAAAACACTGCAGCCAGGCTTCTTAAATATAAGACAAAGCTCTGTAATCTGGACTGACAGATAACATAAAATATATAATGATAATGAATGAGATGATTTATGGTAATGATTCTGTTAATGAGAGGACAACTAATACTGAAGGTATATCTGTGAAAAAGTAAATAGCATTAATCTGAGAAGCACGACAAGTGTTTACTGTTATGTTTGTTCCTTTGCTCTTTGTGTTTGGAGCTTCATCCATCTATGGAGAACTGTAAACTCAACACTTTGTGTATCTCAGCACTTGCTGGACTGGATTGATGTGAAATGTCCCGATCCCGTTATTGCTTTCCAGATGATGCCCTCTTTAGATTTTAATGACGATCCCTGATTTTTCCCCTAGCCCCACCCTCAGGTCAACTTTAACTACTAGTAAGAAAAGTTAAATCATCAGGATGTTGTTTGTTCTTTCATGTTATGGTTGTATTGAACAGCTCAAATGGGTTTATATTGGAACTTTAGCTAATGGGAGAATGTTTTCTACCAAGTTAACCAAAGTTAGCTACCTAATATCTGCTAAAGTTAGCTTGCTTGCTAACAACACATTTGAGGTGGGATAGGAGCTGAAATTGTTTTGAAACATCAAAATATAATTGGCTCATGATGACTGATTATTCACAGTATTACCAAATTTCAATTTTGATTGTGGTAATTCCTTTACTACCATATTCTACCGTATGTTCTATATTGATCACCTGTCTTTTTCTTTGGCGCCACCATGAGGTTGACATTTTTGTTTTTTATTGAACTATCTCAACCACTCTTGGATGGATTGGCTTGCAATCTGGTGCACACATTCATGGTCCCCAGAGGAAGAATTTGAACACTTTTAGCCCCTGACCATCCATCTAGCACCGTCATCAGGTCAAAATGTAAATTCGTCCAAAGCTTTGGTTTATAACCTACAAAACCAATAACATTCCCATCAGCCTCAGCTGGCTTTAGTGCTAATTAGAAAATATTAGCATGCTAACAGGCAGAACTAAGATAGTGCATACGGTAAACATTAACTCGGCTGTAATATTTTAGTCTTGCTGTTAAATGAAAAGAAAAGTTTTGTAGGAAAAGCCTGAAAATGAATAGGATGCTGAAATAAGTATTTTTTGCTAACGTAACTGAATCTCAGAAACTGCACTTGTACTGGTTTTACCCAGCCCTAGTTAGAAACATCATTTAGCTCATTTTTAGGGAACCAGATACCCTTGTTTGAACCAAGAAAACAGGAATTTTTCTTTAGATCATCGGCTGAAGGTGATGAAACTCATAATCTCCTTTAACATGTCTGTACAGTTCTGTTGAGACAGCAAACACGTGATTTAGGACACGTAACTGTTCTGACGGAAATGTTGCCCGACAGACTGCCGACCTCCGTCATGGCTATGCCGCACAGTTGAAGACTTTCTTTGGGTCTTTGACAGTGTTGGTGATGAGGCCTGTCTGGGAGTTTGTGCTAGTCTGACTTTGCAGCCTCATCAGAGCCATCTCCTTATTGTTCCCCTCCTCATTCCTGCTGCTAACCCTCCTCACAGGTAACTCCACCCTCAGCCTCTTCCAGAAGCGGGAGGTCAGCTCTACGGACTTCTCCCCTTGCCATCGGACCACTGCCAGGGCCACCCGGGCTCTCCTCAGCTCCCTGACCCAGCCCTTCCTCCGGACTGGCTTGTACTGGACCAGGATCACCCGCAGGTGCCCGTCCAGTGCCATGCCATCGATACCGGCCTTCAGCTCCAGCAGGGCCTGGGAGCCCTGAGAGGCGTAGCCTGGGCTAACGACCACCAGGAGGCGCCGGCTACGACCCACAAAACTCAGAGTCTCATCTGTGATGGCTGCAGGGAGAGAGGAGGGTTAATGAAGGGATGATGGATGGATGGGCGATAGATGACGGATGACAGATGGATGGATGGACTATGTTCCTGTCTGTGTTTGTATTTTCTTGGTTCGCTTGTCCTCAGCAGGAGCAGTAGTAGGAGTAAAGGGAGTAGTAGTATTAGTAGTAGCAGTAGTAGCAGCAGTAGCAGTAGTAGCAGTAGCAGTAGTAGCAGCAGTAGCAGCAGTAGTAGTAGCAGTAGTAGTAGTAGTAGTAGTAGCAGTAGCAGTAGCAGCAGTAGCAGCAGTACTAGTAATAGTAGTAGTAGTAGCAGTAGTAGCAGCAGTAGTAGTAGTAGCAGTAGTAGTAGTAGCAGTAACAGTAGCAGCAGTAGCAGTAGCAGCAGTACTAGTAATAGTAGTAGTAGTAGTAGCAGTAGTAGCAGCAGTAGTAGTAGTAGTAGCTGCTGTTGCCGTCAGCTGTTGCCATCAGCTGCTGCCGCCGCTGGCTGCTGCTGTCACAGTTGCTGTTGCTGCTGCCAGCTGCCGCCGTTGCCGCAGCCAACCAGCAACCAGTTGCTGTTGTTGCTGTTGCCGCTGTTGTTGTCAGTTGCTGTTGCTGTTGTTGCTGCTGTTGCTGCTGTTGCTGATGTTGTTGTTGCTGCTGTTGCTGTTGCTGATGTTGATGTTGCAGTAGCCGCCGCTGCTGCTGCAGCAGCTGTTGCTGCCGCCGCTGCTGCTGCAGCAGTTGCTGCTGCCCTGCTGTTGCTGCCGTGTTGCTGCCGCCGTTGCTGCAACAGCTGCTGTTGCCGTTGGCAGCTGCTGCCGCAGCTGCCGCCGCTGCTGCTGCCGCCGCTGCTGCTGCCGCCCTGCCGCCAGCCAACCAGCCAAACGGTGCTGTTGCTGCTGCAGCTGCTGTTGCTGTTGCTGTTGCTGTTGCTGTTGTTGCTGCTGTTGCTGCTGCTGTGGCTGCTGCTGCTGTCAGCAGCTGCAGTTGCTGCTGCTGTTGCAGTTGCTGTTGCCTGCTGCTGCTGCTGCTGCAGCTGCTGTTGCTGTTGCTTGTTGCTGCTGCTGTTGTTGCAGCAGCTGTTGTTGCTGCAGCAGCAGCAGTAGTAGTAGTAGTAGTAGTAGTAGCAGTAACAGTAGCAGCAGTAGCAGTAGCAGCAGTACTAGTAATAGTAGTAGTAGTAGCAGTAGTAACAGTAGTAGTAGTATCAATAGCAGTAGCAGTAGTAGCAGTAATAGTAGTAGTAGTAGTAGTAGCAGTAGTAGTAGTATCAGTAGCAAGGCTACTAGCAGTAATACTACTAGAACCACTAGCAGTAGCAACAGTATAGGAATATTAGCAGTGGCAGAGGAAATAACAAGTGTAGTGCAGTGAGCGTGTGTACTATGCTGTAGTATCAGAGTGTGTACTGCATGTATGTATGTATCAGTATGATGTGTGCTGTGTACTGCATTAAAAGAGTGCGTACTACAGTATGAGTGTGTTGTGGAGTATGATTGTGCGTCCTGCAATATCGGTGTGTATTGTAGTGCAGTACGTGTGTGTACTCACTCCCCCCCGGCAGACTGTCTCTGTCAAAGATACACACTGAGTATCCGAGCTCGTTCTCCAGAACTCTGCGCAGCGTCGTCAGGACAAACTGCTCCTCCTCACTGTTCCTCGCGTACGAGATGTACACATCGTACTCCTTATTATCTGAACACGGACGGACGCACACACACACACACACACACACACACACACACACACGAGATCGATTACAGAGGAAACGTTATCTTTTCAACACGGAAAAGAACATTTTGTAAACTCCCACGTTCTTATCTGCACATGAAACCAGGTCAAGACTTCTGTGATGTAAGTGTCTTGTACATGTTCGTCTCATCGTCAAGATAAAAGAGGAACAGTTTCTTTCTAACTAAGAGAAAACTCATTCTCCTCCACGCGGCAGTTCACTGCAGGGCGAGTTCAACGTCACGCAGGTTTTTCACGTTTAACTCTTTAGGAGCAAATCCTGTACAAATCCGTGTTTTGCACGTACGAAAAAATGTGAAAAACTTTCTGTGGCCATTTCATCAACATAACGTGAGTTTGGTCTTTTTCGTGTGTGTGTAAGATCCGAGTGTCAATTCTCAGATGTTGGAGTGTCCTTGAAAGCACCTTTGACAGAAAATAAAGGGCAGCGGTAAAAACCTGACCAGCAATTTGTGAACGCTACTGGCAGAGCAGATGATGTGGTCGTGTTTTTTCAGAGTTAAAGGCTCGGCAGTGAAAATGCCTCGGCTGGCGGCGCCTCCGGGATCGGTGGAAGGAAACCAGGGCGTCTTTGGGGTTGACTGAATAAATCTGGCAACACCTTCTCCTGTTTTACTGATACAAGGCTTGATATTATAAACTCCAGACAGAAAGGACCATCAGTAAAGAGAAGGAATTAAGTATCAGGGTGCAGATATTTCAGTTTTATTACCTTTCGTCCAGCGAATGTCTCTCTCCCTACCGGCGTCTTGTTCAACTAACAAAAAGGTGCTAAACAATTTAAAGCCGCTGACACCTGCATCTGTGAGTCGATCAGGTTGTTGTGGCAGCGAATCATGAAATGATACAGAAATAATGGCACGCACCAAAAAAAATAAGGATGTGGAATACCAGGTGAGAACCAACTATTTCCTCTGACGTTACCCGAACCCCGGCTTTCACTTAGAATTTACACTAATCATAAAAGACCTTGGAAGTTTCTGATCCACGCGGGTCATCGGACGATGAAGCCGGCGGACGTCGGGCGGTCCAAGCGCCACCTGGTGCTCACCTGTGTGACGCTCGTCGGTGCCGAACCAGGAGCGATACAGCAGCAGCAGCTCCAACCAGAAGATGTGATAAACCACAAAGAGCAGCAGCATGAGGACCAGAGTTACGCCGAGACCACAACCCAGCTCCACCGACGGCAACGACACTGACCAAACAAAGCAGACCTGAGTCAGACGTTTATTCACTGCTGGGTCGTTCCCGCTGGGAATCAGTCAATCAAGCATCCGGCGCAGAGATCAAACGGGTTTGTGTCTTCTGGACCCAAGACGGGGGGGGGGCATATTTATCGACTCCAGCTTCAAAAGTCGGAGGTTGAGGTGTGGTTTTTACTCACCCTCCTCCTCCAGCCAAGCTCTGCGGGTCTCGGAGCCTCTCGCGTTCCTCACGGAGCAGTTAAACTCCCGTTTCAGGTCCTCAGACCTGAAGTCCTTGATCACCAGCACGCTGACCACTGTCCGGTCCCCATAGTCATACTTCACCTGTCTGCAAACACACACAGACCTCATACATTTCAAAATAAAAGCAAAATTACTGTACTTAAGTGACATTTTGAAGTACTTTTAGTTTACACGAGTATTTGTATTTTATGCTACTTCATACTTTTAATTCACTACTACAGAACACACAGTGCTTTACTAAAGATCCAACCAGGGACTCCCAACACCTCATCACTTTTCAGATGTTAAGCAGTTTCCCTCCAAACTTCTCACACGGTTTCATTTCACTAACTGTTTGGGGCCAAGTTGCTAAAATTAACCACATTTTTCACAGAAAAGAGAAAAAGTCCAGATCAGTGAAACAGAACTGAGTTTCTTCTTCTGTCCTCTCCCGTGAGTCATGTGACGACCCCTCAGGTTCACCTGGTGACCCTCTGGAGGGGCCCGACCCCCAGGTTGGGAACCAGTGGACTGAACTCTCTCCCTGTCTCTGACGTAGCTAAAAGCAGCTCCACCAGTAAAACGCCGCCGAAGCCTCCGTGACTCAGGATCAACGATCTGATCACGTCAGAGAGAATCAGAGACCAGTCACAGGAGACGGGTCCCTGCACAATGAGGTACTTTTACTGTGATACTGGAACTACATGAAGTATTTTTACTGTGACACTGTGACTACATGAAGTACTTTTACTGTGACACTGTGACTACATGAAGTACTTTTACTGTGACACTGTGACTACATGAAGTACTTTTACTGTGACACTGTGACTACATGAAGTACTTTTACTGTGATACTGTGACTACATGAAGTACTGTGATACTGTGACTACATGAAGTACTTTTACTGTGACACTGTGACTACATGAAGTACTTTTACTGTGATACTGTGACTACATGAAGTACTTTTACTGTGACACTGTGACTACATGAAGTACTTTTACTGTGACACTGTGACTACATGAAGTACTGTGACACTGTGACTACATGAAGTACTTTTACTGTGACACTGTGACTACATGAAGTACTTTTACTGTGACACTGTGACTACATGAAGTACTTTTACTGTGACACTGTGACTACATGAAGTACTTTTACTGTGACACTGTGACTACATGAAGTACTTTTACTGTGACACTGTGACTACATGAAGTACTGTGATACTGTGACTACATGAAGTACTTTTACTGTGACACTGTGACTACATGAAGTACTTTTACTGTGACACTGTGACTACATGAAGTACTTTTACTGTGATACTGTGACTACATGAAGTACTTTTACTGTCACACTGTGACTACATGAAGTACTTTTACTGTCACACCATGACTACAGGAAGCTTATAATACTTCTGTACCAGAGCGGGTTTGATGTCAGCTGAGACAAGTCAGGTTCAAATCTCGAGTCCTATGGAAAAGACCTGAACAAAGACTCGAGTCCTCGGGAAAGTAAAAATACTGAGTCGAGTCGTTTACCTGAGATTGATGTATTCACTCGACTTGATTATTTAAATTATGTCACTTTCTTTACACATTTTCTTAGCTTTTCACTGGATCCTGTGTAGATGGACATTTTACACGCAGCACATACTATAAAAGTCTTTTTTTGTTTGGTCTATTATTAAGTTGCGAAAGTCTTATTTTGTTAAAACAAAAAAAGTGAAATAAATCAGCTCTCTCAATAGAAATCCTTAGAAAGCCGTCTTTTGTTTTTGTCTCATAGTTTCAGGATCCTACTCGCTCACGAATTGAGACTTTCACGGTTTCAGTCTCAAGTCCTTCGTGTCCTAACATGTCCACGTTTCAGGTGCTGAAGTCTTTTTACTTTTAAGTTTAACCTGAATTTATTATATGAGACGCCTTTCATTGTTTGTCCGACCACAGCGGTACGTTCAGCTCTAAAGCTCCAGCTCTGCTCCAGCCCATCGACAGGGCAAAGAGAAAAATCACAAATGGCAGCGAAGAGCTTCACAGACCGTGTAGCGTGAAATCAACGTGATCCAGATCCCCTTCAAAGACCAGGATCTGAAATAAATGCACATCTACTGTATCTACTCGTCCTCTAAGGTAATGAAATCTCAGACCGGAACTAGAAATGTTTTCTTCCTACCTGCTGGTGCTGTTGAAGCGCTGATGGTCGGCAAGCTTGTCCAGCGTCTTCCCATCAACCGTCCACCAAATGTCCCACGAAGTGTTCAGGTAGGGGAAGACGGCTCTGCACACCAGACGCACCTCTGTGTCTGAGACGGAGAAGAATATGGACCATTTAAATCGAAATCCACCGGGATTCATCTTAGACCAAATGATAAGAATAAAATCTGACAACGCTCTAAGGATCACAGCTGGTATGTAAATCGTGACATGGGCACGAAGCCACATTCTATTTAGGCTCATAGAAAGGTGATGAACACACACACACACACACACACACACACACACACACACACACACAGTTTTTTATAGTGACTCAGTCCCACACACACACACCGTCCTGCTGCCACAAATACTCACTACAGCACCAGATGTGGATTCATCCGCCGCTGAAAATAGTCCCCAACAAATGCACGCAGTTTTTATTTGTTTAATAAAAACTGCAGCGAGCGGCCGTTTCAGGAAAATGACTGAGCCTTTTTTCAAAAGAAGAAACTAAATATTTGTGAGGTGTTTGTAAAGATTCCCGTCTTCGGCGGGAACCGACGGGCCACAGACGGAGGAGGGAAGGCGTTGGGAGACGGACCGACGCGCCGTGAGGTTTGTTGACGAGAAGAAAAAGACAGAAAAAAACCGAACTGATGCTTTAAAGTGTTCAAGTGAACAAAATAAACCGTGTGCAAGTTCCAACATGGTTTAGTTTAAAAGCAAATGTGAGATTAACTTAGTAAAAACAGGTTGCACCATTTAAGTTGGTGACAAGAATTAATTTGTAGTTGAAAGTTTCCTCCTCCTGAGCTTCCTTATCTGTTGTCGTGGAAACAGTCAGAGCCAGAGGAAACGTAGCCTTGACCTCTGCACCAGGTCGTATGAGAACACCAACGCGCTCGGTGTTGATCTGTACAGATACTGTTATTTGGAACTGACGTGGCCACGGTGCGGTTTCATGCTGCGTTCACTGGCGATGAGGAACTGTCGCCGTGCTCTGACGGGGACTTGGGCCCGTTGAGCTAGTTTAAGATTCTTCGGCAGAATCTCTATCAGGTTTTCAAACACAGTCGTTGCCGGTGTTGTGATCGGTGACCACGTTGATGCGTGATGCAGCCGCCTTGACTTTAGTAGCAATAATTCACTGTTGGCTATGCTATTCACTGAATCCGCTAATGAGGTAACGCACAACCAGGGGTTGTGTCATGTTTCGCTGGTTCAGGGGGAAAGAATTCGTTTCCCTTTTTTATAAAGGAGGCTGCAGGTCTCTTACTCTCTGAGGTCATTTTGTGTCTCTTCGTGGGGGTTTGTTTTTTTCGTTTGTGGCTAGTTGGACTCTTGTCCGCTACTTGTCACCGTGCACGGGAAACCAAACTAGTTTCCCCTCTGGGGATTAACAAAGTGATGTCATCTAATTTGTGGCCGAACTGCTCAACAAAAGAGGTCTTAAACGCAGCGTCTTCCATCTTCAGAAGTCCTTATCTTATTTCTGTAGCCCTGATTTACTGGTTCCAGAAAAAGAACCCACTGTGTGATGGGTTTCTGATTATTTTCCTC
The DNA here is from genome assembly GCF_016859285.1 of Xiphias gladius. Lineage (NCBI taxonomy): Eukaryota > Metazoa > Chordata > Actinopteri > Istiophoriformes > Xiphiidae > Xiphias > Xiphias gladius. The sequence goes on along the minus strand of NC_053406.1, from coordinate 27,474,055 downwards.
GGTAACGTTCAGGCCTTAAATCGAGGCTGATAAAGTTGCCGTCACTGCTAAAAATAATAATAAACCATCGAACAGTGAAGGAAAGTCTGTACATGAAATCCATTCCTTTGAATATTTATCAAAGCGAACACGAGCCGGTGACTGCAAATCCTGCTGTTCGCCGACCGCTCGGTTTCGTCAGCAGTAATATTTACTGTGCGTGTGTATGACGGTTGAGTGGTTTGATGGTGTGTGTGTGTGTGTGTGTGTGTCTGTACAGGACGAGTGCGTCCGTACGCGCCGTTAACGGCCGGCTCTGTTTTATGTGACGAGCTCCTGCAGCCTCCACTAATTCTGTACGGGCGAGCTGCTCTCCATCACTGCCACAGCAGCTTTATGTCCAGGGGGGGGTCCAGCTGCAGGTGGAGCGGCTGCTGGAAGCCACACAAAGACAGAAAATACAGGATGAACCTGTGCCAGCTGGAGCTGAGGACTGGAAGCTCCCCCCGGGACACACTGGTCTCCTGGTGCTGAAATTATCGTCGTTGACGCCGCTTGTTCCGGATTGGTAGGTGGGAGGTCACTCTGAGCTAACTGGCCAATCAGAAGGGAGAGGTGATGCGCAGAGGCCTACTTTACACAGAGGGATTCATTCATGTGGAAGCCGAGCTGTAGGACACCGCTGCAACCCACCAGACTCTTTAACAAACACTGACCTCACAGCTTTATGCAAATATGGTTTCGTAGGAAATGATTTGATTGGCTGTACGGGAACAAGAAAAAAAAAAAAACAAACGTGTAATTTAATTTCTGTTGGAGTCTCACGCGTATGTAACGATCCCTGGTGCATTTCCAGATGCAACTGGCCGCGTCGCGTTCGTGAACTTACTGCCTCTGTGTGTGAGGACGGCTCATGAGCGGATACGCGGAATTTGGTTGGGCGGGGAACGACAGCGCACCGACCTTCACGTAAACTCCTCGTGGAGCCTCCTATCACGCAGCTTTTATCCAGTAAATATCTGATGGTCCTCAGTCGGGTGGAGAGAGTTCGTCCCCTCCGCTGCTTCAGGACAGAGACACTGCGCCAGAGGTCGAAGTCAACGGGAGTCGAACGGTTGAATTAACAGTTACACTTCTGACTTTGTAATTGGTGGAAAGCATCAGCAATGATCTCATGAAAACCTTTCTGAAGATAATTACGTCCTAAAAGCCGTTTAGTAAAAGGAGTGAGAATACTGGACCGGAAAATGCCCCGGAAAGGAGAGAGCACGGGCACGTTTTGTTCCACATGTAATGAGGAAAGTACGACTTTAAGTTGAAGTTGAGTTAAAGCAGCTGTAAGAGGTTGAATGTGTCTGTGAGATGTGGACAGCTGAGGTTCCTTTCAACGTTCTCGGAGGCCGGAAACTTGCTGGAAACCAGCAAAGATTTGAGAAAGGTTTTCTGGGAAACACGTGTTTTCTACGTCTTACCTACTTTGTTAGTCATCTTGTGACCCCTCAGACTTATTTCGCGACCCGCGGTCCTGACCCCCAGGTTGGGAGCCGCTGGACAAAAGGGACGGTCTGACATTTTGGGAAAACTCTCCCGTTCCCCTGGTTGTGCAGCCTCAGAGGAGAACGCGGACACACATTTTGTGTCCAGTAGCAACAATCTGCACCAACAATCAACGGCAAATTACCGCGGGTCACGGTGCTCATACACACAGTGCAGTGTCCCCTTAATGCATGAGACAGTCAGGTGGGACGTAAGCCATAGCGTTCAAGAAAAAGAGTGTTAATTTAAACAGCTGGAATAAAACCTTCAAAAAGGTTCATCGTGCAACATTCTAGCGCAGACAAATCCTCTCCTTAACTAAAGGACATGATCGTAATTAGTACTGGATCAGTTTACGGCACACGGCACCAGCGGGGCACTGTTCTCTAAACAGATCCTCCAGCTTTCTGGAGTCGATGGAAAGTCGGCCGCGGCTCCTCCAACGTCCACTAGATGCTGCTAAAGGAAAACTCCTAACTTCACTGGAGTGAACGCGAAAATCCCCAACTTCTCTTTTTACGCAACAAGCTACAGTCTCAACGTTTAACTCGATCCTTCCCATGTTGTATTCTGGGATATTCGGAAAGCTGCTGCTCCATTTTGGAGACATTAAGCCCAAAACAGAGGTACTTTAATTTATGTTGGGACGTGCATATACACCAAGGTGAAGCACTGTCGGACGGTCCTGTATCAAAGTCTAGTTTTTAGACCTTCACTGTTTTAGTTTACATTGTGCTCATATGGTGGATATTCCTAAATAACCACCGGGTGGATTCTGGGTCTCAGGGCAAATACTGAAAAGAAACAAGTAACAGAGATTGTAAAAGGCTCATTTAACTTAATCCAGTTTGAAGTCCAGCGGTTTTATAATCTGACAGTTGCTGCAGTGGTTCTGCTGTCAACCTACCCCGCTTGACAGTGAAGACCTGGTCTTTAGTCGGATGGAGGATGCTGGGATCTTTGGGCACTAAGGACGGATCTGAGAGAATAAAACAGAGCAGTGTTTACCTGCACAGATGTTTTCTTTAATGTCTGTACAGCAGTGGTAGTGGCGGTAGTACTGTCAGCAGTAGTGCGGCTGTCTTACAGACTGCGGTGATGTTGACGCTCCTGGTGAAGTTGAGCGTTTTGCCTCTCCTCAGGTAGCTGATTGTGCAGAAATATAAACCCTGATAGGATATCATCATGACGTGAAAGTGTAGACTGGCTCCCTTCTGCTGCCGCTCGGTGTTCCAGAACGGATACTGGTAACACTTCTGAGACGCAGAGGACAGGTTAGACAGGGAGAGAGGTTTGCATCTCGTCAGTCTCATCAATGTCTCCTTGTTACAGTGCTACTCCTACACCTGGTCAATGAACGAGAGCCAACGCTCCAATCAGACAGACGTGGAGCTGCTTTTTATTTTCTACCTGCTTCCAGTCTTCGTCTGATGCTAAACACATCTTGGACCTTGACAGAGATAAAAGGGATTTTCCCCAAATATTACAAATGTTCTAAATAACAGAAATTCAGCTACTCACTGGAACTACTTCAAAAGATAATTCACAGTAAGATCGATAGAAACATTATTCATTGCACCGGAGCCAGTATATCGCCTGCCTCAAGCCAAAACACAAGTATTTAGTTTCCGTCAGTTCGACACATTCTGGAGCAGAGTTTCGGGACCCACTTCGAACAACAATTCCTTGGTGTTGCTATTAGACACGGGGACAGAGGGACAGAGGGACGGACGGACGGACGTGTTACCGAATTGCTTTGTGTCACGTGGTACCAGGTGACGGTCGGTTTGCTGTCGGCAATCTTGGTGGCTTCCTGCAGGTCCGGACAGTCCAAGGTCTTCCCCTCCTGCAACGGGATAACCATATGAGTGGCTTCCACGGCAACCGGAGGCTGGCAGTCGGCGCTGAGGACCACCTGGTCACGCCGCAGCACCTTCAGACGCATGGCGATCTTACTGCAGGACGACTTGTTACTGCAGGACAGAGACGGGAGGCGTCAACAGACTGAGGAGTAAAAACAACTGAACCTTCACAGCAGCAGACTCTGAAGCTCTCTGATAGGGTGTTTCTCACAGCAGTGCTCTCTGGGAAAACCAGACCGAAAGAAAATCTAGGACAACAACCAGCGCAGAAGAAACCACAAACCGGGGACGCATTTTCTTTCAGGGCTAGGCTCGTTTTCTGGGGTCACACATTTGTCATTACCTGTGAGAATAGCACCGTCCCAATTGTGTGTGTGTGGGTTTGTTCCTTCAAAGATAATGAGACAGAGGAAGCAGGATGTGACATCTGACCACACAGGAAGGTTAAACTAGATCAGAGTGAACAGAGAGTTCAGATCCTCCTCCAGATCTGAGCCGTGGCACTGGCGGTAATGTAGGCAGAGAGGAGTCAGATCATCACTGTGTGTTGTCCAAACCTTCTACCACACAACATTTAAGCATTCGGCTCTCATCTCCATCAGGCTGAATCTCACACAACATGCCTGGAAACTTTTAGCTGGAGCAGAAGTGCACCTCTGGGCAAAGACTTATCTCCACCTACCATCTAAACGCTCGCTGACTGACTGAGTGTGTGTGTGTGTGTGTGTGTGTGTGTGACTGATGTCTTTGAGACTTCCTCCTCTCAGTCGATCGGAAGCTTCCAGTTCGAGGTCAGTGGATGTTTAACGTATCTAACTGATGACGGTAAAACTAACGGTCTCAGGTTAGTCTACAGAAACTGTGTGTGTGTGTGTGTGTGTGTGTGTGTGTGTGTGTGTGTGTGTTGGACCGTTCAGCTCTCCCTGGTCCAGATGCATAAAACTCTGTAAATTCCCGATTAAAACAAATCAGAAATATGCAGACATGTTCTTTTCGTCAGATTTATACACGTACGCCTGGTTCCGTTTCATGAATCTTCCATCATCAATCAAGTTTCTGACGGTGGTGGAGTTTTCTGAGAGTGAAAACGACGGTAAAGAAGTTGAACCGGCTTCGGGTACGTTCTGCTTTTTCAGTAACACACGTCTGACAAAGTCATCCCCACTGTAGACGTGCTCACCGCCACCCCCGCCGGATGAAACAACGCCACCGCCGAGTGACCGCACAGGAAAGCAAGGAGACGAGACAAACCTTCGCTCTGTATCACAGCGCGAATGGCAGAGTCCAGACTGTGGGAACGTCATCGAAGCACGACACGGACCGATCAGGTTCCACCTGTCGAGGGCCGCGTCGGTGACGTCGACATGAGAAACCTGACACTAGAAGCTAAACTGTGGGTTTCTACGGCAGGACTCCTGTCAACCTCCTGCACCGACCACAAATCTGACATGCAACATCTGGTTAATCAATCAAAAAAAAAAAAAAAAAAGCTGGTTCAGGCTTCTCAAATGGAAGAAAATGGAAATGTTGCAGGTCGTAACTGGGGGATCTGGGAAACGGTGATCGATAGACGAAACAATTCAACGAGAAAATAATTGGCAGATTGATTGATAATAAAGATGATCGTTAGTTGCTCCCCTGCCATAAACTGCAGATCTTACACTGGTCACATGAAGCTCGTCATACACATTTGATCCTGGAGCAGGACTAACACACGGCGCTCCGTAGACACGTGTCAGTAAAATGCAGCGTGTCTTATTTATGTTGAATCAGGTCCATTCGGATCCTGCACAGACCAGCAAATTCTCCCTCCTCACAAATCTCTGCCTGTAGCTGCCTAATGAGCTTAGAAACTATAGTCAGTCAACCACAGACTCAAACCTGGACACATCCAGAAACTGAACGTCCTCGCTGCCAGACGGGTCCAGTTACCACACATGGACCAAACCTCGAGGAGAGAATGAGCCGTTTGTCTAGTACGCCTAAAAAAACCAAGAAAAGCCCCGTACAGAGCAGAAAGAGAACAGCGACAGCTGAAGCAGGAGTTTCCCCGTGTCCCCGTGTCCTCTCACCGCAGCATACAGATGTACTGTCCGCTGTCCTCGGCGGCGGCCGGCTCCAGCCACAGTCTCTCTCTGCTTTTGCAGAGCCGCGAGCTGCGGAGGAGAACCGTCGTCATTCATTAGAGCCTGAATGAACGTAAATCAGACACAAATCAATTACAACAACATTAGAACAAAATCTAATGTCCTCAGTGACGCTCATCGAGCCGCTCGCCTCCAAAGCGCCGTACGTCCTCCCTGGAAGGGAAATCGTTAGAGTGCACTTGGCCCTTCGCTTACTCTCACTTAGCCTGAATGATTCTACACAACAACTACTTCTCAGCGCAGGTGAAAGCGCTGGTCTTCGAAAGCAAACCTACCTCTTTAGCCTGGCTTTTCATTAGAATGTGTCATTTTGTTTTATTTCATCATTTATTTTTCAAATGTTTCACTCAACCGTTTTATTGTCTTTTATCCATTTTCATTTTTTAAATCTACTTTTATCTTTTTCTTCCATCATTAGTCTGAAATGATTTTACTGTTTACATTTGCACTCTCGTTATCAGTGGCCTGTAAAGCCCTTTCAAATGCACTAACCTGTGAGAAAGGTGCTGTACGACTAAAGTTTGATCGATCGATTGATCGATCGATACGTTTGATGCTGTTTGTAAACAGTAGGGAAATAGTCAGAGAGTTTCATTTATGATCAGTTTCCGCTTGTGTGTGCGATGTGGCTTTAAGTTTAAATAAACTAATTCAACCTCGCTTTGTTTTGTTGTTCTGTTCTGATGCAAACACTGATCCATAATAAAGACAAAGTAGCGTGTGCTGGACTTCAGACTGGTTTTTGACAGATCCACCCGTCCTCCCACTCATCACGGCCCTCGGGGGCCCTTTATGTTACGACTAACAGCCCTGGTAGTGACGCTGTAAATTAAGGGAGTGAAAACTGAGCACCAGTTAGATCTGATGGGCTGCTCCAGGTCCTGGCCCTCAGGGATGTGGTACCAGAAGAGGTTGTGTCCGGCGCTCTGGGCGGAGGTGAAGTTGTAGACGGAGGGATGAGAGAAAAGAGGGCAGGAGAGCCAACCGACCTCCCCCTCCAGGACTGAAACCGCGCCCTCGCTGGACTCCCCCCAGTCATAACACATGGGCTCTGAGAGAGAGAGAGAGAGAGAGAGATGTAAAGGAAGAGTTCAACCACAGCGTATCCACCTGCCCAGGACTTCTGCTGTTTGTCGAGAAGTTCGAGTGAAACCAGATAAAATGTCACCTTCAGAAATTCTGGCAGATGTTTATTTAGGACATGATTCCTGTGTGTTTCCAATCCACAAAGTGTTTTCAGCTGAAAATTTCCTCAAAAACAAAAAGCTTTGTCCTCTGGGGGAACGTGAATGTTCGCAGTAAATTTAACGGAAATCCGCCCACGCGGTTTTGCTCAGAGCCGTGCCGAGCAGCTCCTACTGGCTGGGTCCCAGTGCTGCTCTCGTTGGTTAGAGCGAAAAGAGACGGCGACAGCTGTGTGAGGAAAGAAGACAGAGAGCTGAGAGAGAAGTCCGGACCCCCAATCACGCAGCGAGGAGGCCGTGAATGTCAGATTGTCGGTTTAGGAAAGTAACGAAACCTGTCAGATGCGGGCGGAGAAGGTCTCAGACGTGGTTTGGCCATCTGATTTGCAGTTCTGCTGAAACATGCTGGCAGCTTAGGGACCAGGGCCGAACCGAGTCTATTTCACTGCTTTGGTTAGTGCTGTGGTCTGTTCTGTTATCTACAACTTTTAGGTGCAACATTTGTTCTGCTTGCTATATTTCCTTGACAATGTCGTGGTGCATTAAAAGCGTGGATATTATGGCTTTTAACAAACGCAGACATTTTTTAACGGATGTAAAGCAGGAGGCAGGAAAGGTCATCCATCAGGTGTTCAGTTCATCCACACTGAAGTGCCTTTGAACAAGACGCCTCGCGTAGCAGCTCCGCGACGCACTGTAAACCGCTTTGTTCCACTCTCCGGTAGAACAGTTTGTTCACCATTTCCACAGCCAGCAGTGCTGCTTTTCACCAGAGTGTCCTGGTTAGAGGAAAACTTGTGGCTGCCGTCACAAAGTTCCTTTAAAACTTCATATTCATATACCGATAGAGTGAACTGAGAGAGGAGTCGAGGGACATGTCTCCCTCGCTCTCTGGGTCCGGTCCAGGCCGTTGGTCCGGCTCTGACTCAGACTTCTGCGTGAGAATCAAACGGAGCTAATGGATGTCGTTAGCTGGCCTTGTCAGAAGAACGACGTTACTACACTCCCATCTCATTAAGGGATTAAAGCAGGGAGGGCAGCTTCTCCATTAAAAGCATGACACTCATCCCAGCTGCACATTAAACAATTATACAGAAAGACGACCTCAGTCAGAGAGAGAAGGATGAGCTTCATCTCGGATTCAAATGCTTCTGCTGCCTTTTCGTTATTAAATGTGGCATAAAATGCTGCACCGAACGAGAGACGCTGGACAGAAAACAACAAATCAGACATGCACAGTGAAAGAGACTGCTGATATTTTTCGACAGAAGACAGTTGGTCTGACCCTGACCTTCATGCTGAAAATATCCCAGCGCTCAGATTGATTTATTTTTATCAGAGTGGGAAAGCTCTGAAACAGAAAGTAGTGGAACACAAATATCCCAGTTATCATTTCTGATGATGGTGTTTACGGGACTTGAATCCCACGGCGCTGATCTTCACAGGTTATAATTAGACCTTAGACACTCGTTTTGAATTATTTTTAAAATGCATTCATCTGTGAGTAAAGCACTATCCAGGATCAGATGTTACATAGTGCTCCACAATAACGGACAAAAGCAAACGCAGACACAAAATATGAGAGTAATGAATAGACTAGAGTAAATAAATCTAAACAAGGTCAACATTAAACAAGTGGGTCCTCAGCTTTTTTTTTTTTTACAGATGTGATGTCCGAGGGGAGACATTTCTAAAGTTAATCCTCAGTCTCCTTAAGTTTGCCAGGAGTCTGGAGCAAGAAACCACCAACAAACCCTGATCAGACCTGAGAGACCTACTGCTGATACAAGGCTCCTGTAAATCTCTAACGTAGCCTGTAGTCTGAACCTGCAGGGGCCTACAAGTGACCTAGGTTCTGAGCGAGGCTGTCTAAATGCACGGATAGAAGTGAAATGTGCCAAAAGTTGTTGTGGAAGCCCAGCATTCATGCTAAATGAGGGTTTGACCTGCAGTCTCTAACCCTGATCTAAAGTACTCTGAAACTGCCTGTAACTCCCACCCTCACCAGACAAAGAGCAGACACTCAGCGGCATAACCCGAAAAAAGAAAAAAAAAGGCTTTACAGCAGCACTTTGGACCACTTGTAAATAACCCAGGGATGACTCTCTAAGACAGGCGAAGAGGGAGTTACAGTAGTGCAGAGGGGATGAAATAAAAGTGTAAATAATCAAGTCAAGGCTCACCAAGATTTGTGAGTGTGGATTTTACAGATGAGGAGAGGGAACAAAGGCTTTCCTTCACCTTAGGGACAAAGCCAACCGGTCGTAGATAAGGACTTTTGTCCTCATCAGCATTGAGCTGTGGAAAAAACCTATCAGCCATCCAATTTTTCAATTGCAGTTGTGTAAAATAGACAATTTTGAAACTTTTTGAGTTTTGAAGAGACGTACAGCTGAGTATCATCTGCATAGCAGTGATATGTTTTAACCACAATGTCCCTGGTTCGATTCCAGATTCCTCTCTGTATCTTTACTTACACTATAAGATAAAGGCAAAATGCCACAGGAAAAAAAACAACTTTATTAGGACAGATTGGGTTCAAAGAAACAGTGTTGGGGCACACCACAGTTACTCTGTTATGACAGAGACAACTCCGGTAAACAAGTTAACTTCCAATCAGAGAGCTCCGGGTTCTGTTGCTGCGCAGGTGACGGGAGGGTGAAATGTTGGTCAGATGTTGGAAGTTAAATGCATAAATTTAAGTTCTGCTGCATAAATTTTTAAGGATCAGTTTTTTCTGTTCCTGATTGCAGCAAGGTCATTCTAAACATGCAACAAAACTGTTTTTTTCCCCTAGTGACATCTGCTGAGGCTCATGGGTACTGTAGTATTTATGGCCATTCTACATGCTACAATAATTGTCCAGTAGGAAAGATAAAACACTGGATGATGCAAATTGCATCACTGGAAGAAAGGAAGACCAACTGAGCATCAAAATTAGCACCAACTAATTTTCTGCCAATTTATTTAATCGACTAATGGTTTAAGCACTGACTCAAGTCATCAGTCATCCAATCAATCAATCAATCAAATCAGACACATGCACACGTGCTCCTCCAGGACTTTAGATCCTCGTTTGTAATGGACGAGTTAATTAAATGGAGGGTAAAGATGATGACTGTTCAATACGTGATAATAATAGTGATGAGTAATGTGTTTTTAACAGATGGGCCTCCCCCCGGGATCACTCGAACCCCTTCAGCCTCCTCTTAACGATCCCTAGAAACCACCTCAAGAGTTCCTGAAACCCTTTTAAGATGCCCAGGGCCCTCACATGGAACCCTGAAACTGGATCCTTAGCACCTCTTTAGGATCTACTTGAAACTCCACAAAGATTCCAGGAACTTCAGGGATCATCACCTTAACCTCCTATATAGAATCCAGAAAGCACCTTCAGAACCCCCAAAAGACCACTTGTAAACCAAACTAGAACCACCTTAGGCACCCTTTAAACTACTTCATGAAATGTAGGAGCCACCGCATGATCTCCTGAAACCCCTTTTGATAAGCCCTAGGCCATCTTCAAGGAACACAAGAACCAGAATATCTTACATACCAAGAACTTAAGGGATCACTTGAGCTCCTTCAAAGACCCCTGAAAGGCAAAAGCCCTTTAGAAACCCCCACAGGACCACTTAAACAACATACAGGGCCGCTGAATCTACCTGAAGAACTACAAGAACCACCTCAAGAGCTAATGACCCTGCTTCCTCCTGAAGATCTTCTGGAATCTCCTCCAAGATGTCATCGTCATCGGGCATCACTAACCTTTTTCCACAAAGATCTTAAAAGCCCAAAGGTACCTTTAGAACTTTCTTCAAGAACTTTACGCTCCCATTAGGAACACTGCCGCTCCTTCAAGCACCATCAACTCCTGAAATCCATTTAAGGATTACGAGAACCCCAAAGGAAAACACATAATTGTGACTTTCTAATACGGATTCTAAAATTAACAGTGTTACTGGTTTCATGATGTTTTTTGACACTGATCTATATTTAAGGTTCAGAGGTTTACACTGTCTGTAGTACAATAACTGTTAGACTATTTTCATAATGTTGTTTTCAAGCAAAAACGGAAAACCTTTGTCATTTCAGACTTTTAAATCCAAGGATTGGCTGCTTTTCCATTTCATATACATGTATGCAAATGTTTTTCCCCAAATGAAAAGAGGTAAATACAACCCCTGCTCAATAGACATTATAAACAAGACCAGGTCAAAACCCAGTATGTGGCTGGACTCGCCCTTCATCTGTTTGCTTCTCTCCTGTTCTCTGTGCTCACATACACAATAATCGAATCCAGCTGAATTCCCAATAAATCTGTTCTCATTTACATGTTGTTCTGTTTCTGTTGTCAGGCAACGGAATGGAAGTATGAAACAGTAACTGAAATGTGGCCCATTAACACAGATGTTAACCAGCAGTCACTTCCAGGCCATTTCCAAGCTGCTGCTCTGCTGCTAAGATCCTGGTTTTATAACCACGACGTCGTCTGACAGAGTCAACAGACACATGAGCTACAGACGACGGCTGAGCTGTGATTTCAGGTGTATTTACCTGTAAAATGATCAGTCAGAGGGAAAGTTAGAAGCTCATATTCAGGGAAATATCCTTGATCCTTGCCCTTCTTGACTGCTGGTTTGACAAAGCGTGCATTGTGGAAACATCACTTTGGAAACTGTGATGTTCTTTTTTCACATTTTACGGATAAAATAATGATGATTAATCAAAAAAACAATTGGTAAATGAATCTATAAGTAAAATAATTATTAGCTGGAGCCCTAATAACTATGAAGACAAATCCAGCAGAAGCTGAACTGAACTCCTCTGGGGAGCGGCGGCCCGTTTTGAGTCCAGAGCCTCAGTTTGAGAAACTGAAGCGTAGGACAGTTTCAGTGCCGCTGGTTCTCGGGATCCTGTACACTGAACGCTGGATTAATGGAGGCTCTCTACACCTGTACAGAGTGGGAGTGTGTGGGTGTGTGTGTGTGTGTGTCCGTGTGTTGGTAATTGACCTGTCAGGTTTTCCCGGACAGAGTATTAGTCTTTCTATTAAAACCCTCTCCATCAGTAATATCTTCAGCCTCATCTCTCCCTCCCTCCCTCCATCATCCACCCCCCAGCAATCCCATTCCATCCCTCCACCCCCCACACACACACACACACACACACACACACACACACACATTATCCATCTGCTGCTGCAGGTCTTATGGTATATACTCACGCAGGCTTTAGTGTCACTCTGAGCTGCGCCGTATTAAGACAACATGAAATTGAAATGCAAATATGAGACACAGGTAGAGAGTTTTGCCTCATCAGACCACAGTTTATATGATGATGATTAAGTTTATGATGATGATGAGTTTTAGCGTAAACAAGACCTCGTTACAAAGACAACACTAATACCGTTATCCTGATAAGAATGTAACACACTTGTTAGCCGGACCCTCAGGGCCCCTCTCTTACGTTCTGTTATGTTCTTTGGTCCAGATGAATGCAGGAAGTGGAATAAATCTTCTGGTCCTACGACCGTCCGTTTTTCTCATTTATTACTGCAAGTTTATCCAAAACCTCAGTTACCAAAGTGAAAATCTCCATCGTGTCTGTTGGACGACATTATATTAAACAAGAGAGTCCTCTTATCTGAACAGATGGAAGCGTTTACAAGGCTTTATCTCAGGGATGTGACTTTGGAACCACACAGTTATTTGTAGTTTTAGTTTAAATGAACTCAGAGAAGAGTGGGTTTTGTTCGTCGGCAGTCACTGTGTGCTGATCCAACTCAGCTGCCCTGCCAAGATCCTCCGCTGCTGCTTCTTGATGTCGAAACATTGTCCCGGTCAATGTCGATCACACATCTCTATACCCAGACCCGACTCAGAGAAGAGGAACTTTTCAAAGCTCAAACCATTTGCGTCCCCAGACCCAAATACAATTGATCGTACAAACCACGAAGACTTTCCCGGATCCTAGAAAATACCAACCGGTCCTCCTGATCGACCACGTGGGTCGTTTGTCTCCGTCCTCTGACACGACCCACAGGAGCGTCTCCTGACATAATGCCCCCGCGGCAGCAGGTGTACCGGACCTTGGTTGTCATGGTTACATCCATAAACCTGCAGTTGAGGTTGTAGAGAGGCCAGGGGGAAGAAAAAAAACGACGACTATCGGTTTTCCACAGGAAATGAACAGCGGACTCATCCATCTACCCCAACCTCCTCCTAACGTGGACTTTGTTGGTCCTTAGACTACGTCACCTGACGATAAAACCTAACTACGGTCGTAACAAGCTGCTGCACAGACCAACTATAGGCTGTTTCGGGTTTTTTCTTCTTCTTTTTAGAAAAAAAGTCCTGCTGAAGTCGGTCACAACATTTTCGACACGGCTGGAATTTATATGCAACGAATGTGGTAGCGCAGTGTGTTGGTGTAATAACCAGTTTCCCCAAAGGATCCGTTCAATTTTCATCTAATTTCTTTTAGCCACATCCCAGCAGCTCCATCCATCTAACCCCTTACGGCATCTGCTCCTCTCCTCACTTTACCTCCATCCATCCATCCTCCTCCACGCCGACTCTCCGCTGCCCACCCCCGCCACCCCCCCAACGCCTCCCAACCCTGCCCCCCCACACACACACACAGACAGTCTAACAAATAACCCTCCTCTCTCTGGAAGCATCCATCCGCCGTCCCACGGGGCCGGAGCTTTGGCTTTAATTAACCCCATTTCTGCAGAGTTGCACCAACATGAACAAGAAAGATTCTGAGGGGGGAAAATAAAGGACCTGAGAGCCTTTTATAATGTGGACTGTATAAAGCCAGAGCAGTCTGATCCTGTTCAATCGTTTTGAATTCCCTTTACCTACAAAAGAAACCTTTACAGCGATGGATCCGTGCAAGTCTGAGGAAGTTCTGCTGTTTTTCTACTCATTTCTCTTCATTTACATGTGAATCTTCACATTAAGACAACGAAACCAGGTGGTGCCATTAATGCAACCCTCCAGTGTTTGAGGAGAAACACAAACAATGCATTTGTGGGCAGTGAACTTTGAAAACAATGCGTAAAGTGAAACTCAGTATAGACATTTTTAAAATGATGTTAAAGAGTCCTGTGTGGATTGAGGTGAGGAAAAGCAAACTGTGTGTTTTGCCAGTCAGCTGTTAAACTGGACCGGACTGGTGTCATCCATCTGTGTCCTCTAACAAGCTCCGGTCAGAGACCTGCTGTAACAGCTGTCACTTACCTGTCAGTTGACTGACAGTTGGTGTAATCGCGACTGCGGCGACGAGGAGGAAGAGGAGGGTGGAGATGAGGGACGCCCTGCAGAGAGATGGAGAGGCCGTTAATTCATTTTTTAAAAACCAGGTTCTGTTTAAAGATTTGTTTAAAGATTTGGCTGTTGGTGCGATATTCCTGATCAGAAATCTGACGGAGAAGCTTTTACATGCAGTGGAATTCAATACGTTTTAATGCCTTTTACACTAAAAACAGACGGAGAAGCAGAAAGTCACAATGGATTAAACATTCAACTCTCAATAATCCTAGTGCCCCGTGAAAAGCAGAGGCAACGGCCTCTCGAACGGCTCAGGGATAATACAGAGAAAACAATAAGGGAGCCACTGAACGAAGAGCGTGAGGCCAAGCCCTGTTTTTCTTCACCCCGTCGACGGCCTGCGTCCGTGCACTTCCGCTTCACCGCATCTCACAGCTCTCCCGCTTTATTCCGAGGTAACAACAACTACACCCAACACTTTGCTGGGTTTTATTCAAAACGTATCTTTTCATCATTACATGTGTGGAACAGGCACATTTTATATATAACTGTGGAACAACCGTGGGGTCTCAAGTTTTTCAGTAAAGTAAATGAAACCCTTATATTCGAGACTAAATTACGTCATGACCTGAATACAGAGAAAAATATAGAAAAATAATCATGAAAAACTGATATTTGAAACAGTATAAATCCTCGAGATGAACAACAGCTAACAGAAATTGGTAGAAGAAGAGAAAACGAAGCAGCGGTCCCAAGGACGGTGTCTTGGGTTGTGGCAGAAAGAAGGACGTCAGCTCTGTTGGCCCGATGCGTGTTTCTGGAGGAGTGAAACGTTTTACAGAAGACTCGAAAAAGACACAAACTTCCCCAAGTCGGTCGAAACGTTGCGTGTGAGGAAGTGGAGCTCTGTCTCAACCGTTTCCAGAGCAAACTGAGAACCGTCCGTCTTCCCCCCCGAGCCGTCTCTAAATCAGCTGCAGCGGCAGAGTCGACTCAGCGGAAGTGGGATTAACCTGCTTGTTACGGGAGACGAGATGGACGATGATGAGCTTCCCCTCTCTTCACCTCTCCGTTCATCTGTCCCTCTAACGAACCTACTGCGTCTCCACATGTAAAAATCCCCTCGCGTGTAGCGGACTCAAACTTTCCCCGTTTCTATCTTTCCCTTCGTCTCGTCCTATGCATGTGTGTGTGTGTGTGTGTGTCTTTTTTTCTTTGAAGCAGCTCGGATGATTTCACGGATCATTATGCGACTTCTGTCTCTGACACACACACACACACACACACACACACACCAGCGCGTTCACACAGCTGTTGACTGACATCCGAGCTCATCCTGCAAACATCTGATTCAAAATCTTATTTCTAATCCAACTTGACAGGTAATATCACGTGGGACACGTCAACCGTTATATCACATGTGTGGAGTAAAACGTTTCTGGGGCCTGTTTCACTGTTTGCCGTGCGAGTTGCCGCGTGAGGGGCCGGTCACCGCTGTCGGTCCCTCACTCCGTGAACCAGACCCGAGCCGCAGACCTGCGCGTCTGAGAAGTAAAAGGCGTGAGGGGGAGAGAGGAGACCGGGGAGCACAGGAGCCAATAATGGACGGAGGCAAACACAGGTGTCAGGTGGTGGAGAAACCGGGCGGACGGAGCGGCCGGAACCACGGTTACAGTTTAACCTGAGGTTTATTGAATCGAACGAAACGCAGCGCGGGGCTGCAGTCGCCCCGGCAACCGGTCGACGGGCCGGTCGATGTGCTCTCGCCTCATTGGTCGGGCAGTCCCCCGGGATGGATCCGTCATTACAACCTATTGACCTTTACTGAGCGTTTGCTGAGCGCTAACTCGGAGTCGGCGCCGCACCGACACCCTGCCAGAGAAGTCGTCGTGTGGCAGCTTTCCCTTAAAACGCACGACCAAAGAGTGGAGCCTAAACCTTGCGCCCGGCGGTTTCACGTCACAGCTCAACGACCAACACGTCATCGCGTGTCTAACACATCCCGTCTAACGCCTGAGGCTTTGGGTTCATAGCCCTCGGTGGTCCTTGTTCTGGGATCGGCAGCTGATCTAGTTCAGCCTTCAGAGACCGTGGTCCGTGCCGGTCGAGGTTGAAATGATTTCACGTGCTGCAAATGCTACGTTTTTGTGTGTAGAATTCGTTGGGGCTGATAAGGCCGCCAGGTAGCGTCTCCGTGAACCGTGGCGGTTTGATTTACTCTAGAGAAAATGGAGCGGTTGGAGTAGCTACGATTCCAGACGACCAGGATGGTTTTCTGTGGTTGACGCCACGGCTGGAACCTGACGGGCCTTTCAACTCGGCGACTGGCCGCCGTGTTTAATCTGCCGTTCTCCCCTGCGGTTGAAGATCTGTTTACATCGGCGGGAGAAACGTCAGGACACTTTCACTCCTGATCGCTCGGGAAACAAAACAAAAGCCGATGTTTGTGTGAATTTTCGACGAAGGGGCGAGCACATCGGTCAACGCTGATCTGTGATGATAGAGGCCTTAGAGACTGCGTTCGATTCGGGATTAGTTGCCATCTCCGTCCCAGGCCGCGCCGGTTTTCAGTTTAACGGTTTGTGACATGACGCGGCATCGGCCCGTGTTTTAGACGTTTTGGTCGGGGGCCAGAGTTCGAGCAGACAAAGGCGGGACACCGTAGCTCCTCATTTTAAACGAAGCAGGTTGGAACTTCAGCTCGGGAGAAACCGAGAGAGGAAGGAGGGAGTTACGAGGAGGAGGAGAGGGAGTAAAAAAAACAAGAGAGAAATGAGGAAAAAAAAGGTGGAGAAGGAGATAAAGAGATGTCGAAACAGACGCAGGCAGAGGTAGTGGATCCCCGGAGGGACAAACAGAACCGGGGCTGCTCGACAACACCATCCATCACACACGCGCACACTTCACTCCAAATGAGGATTGATTAAACCCAAGCTGGAAAACCCCTTCTGCGTGTGTGTGTGTGTGTGTGTGTGTGTGGTCATATAAAAAACTCCCACGGGTACGGAGGTGACAACGATCCCCCTTCCCTGGCCCCAGAGGACTCTGGGTAGTTGATTACTCATGTTAGGGAGCTGGTTCACATAAACACTCAGCAGTTTCCTTCACATTTCGCACTCGTGGGCTACGAATTATCACCGCTGGCCATCGGCAGCCATCGTTCGCCGCGGCTCATTTAGTTTCGAAATTCAACATCGGGAAATCGGACGAGCTTTCAGTCGTCTGTTATCTGAGAAAACACACGCTCAGCGTGTGTGTGTGGGCGTGTGGCCACTGCAGCAGATGTCTGAGCCCCGGTGAACCAACTAGACGGAGCAGATATCTCAAATATCCGGCGGTTAACACGGGGTCGTGCGGGTGCCCGGGAGCCACCGGGGGCCCTTTGCCTGGACATGAATTTACTTTGTTTCTCAGAACAGATGACAGTGTGTGTGTGTGTGTGTGTGTGTGTGTGATATTCTCCTCTCGGTTCACAGCTGACATTTGCTGGTGACGATGATGAAGAAGAGGCGGGTGAACCGCACCGCTCAGCTGTGTTGCCGTTCCCCACCCTCCACCCCCCACCCCCGGCTCCAAACGAGACCCCCTCCGCGAATCCTTTGAGCCTCGTGAGAAACTCGGCACAAACACCGTTGAGCAAACCGCTGGACGCGAACTAATCTCGACCTCCGTGTTCGGGGTCAAGAGTTGTGACCGTGTTGGTTCGAGCGCGGCTTGCGTCGGTGTGTCTCTGCCGAAATGTGGACCGGGACGGGTTGAGGCACAGCGGTGTGTAGTTTTCCTCTCGGGGTGTCCGACCGGCCGAAGTCAACCGACGTGACAGTAAAACGGGAGGTTTTGTACGGGACCGTCGGCGCGAGCGAGCGGCAAACGCGGGTGGACCCCCGGATGAGACGCCGTGGTTGTCCGGTCACCGGAGCGACTCTCGGTACCCGGAACCGCAGAGCTGCCTCCAGTTCCCGTTAAACTGGGTTTTTAGAACAACGACCCGGGAAATTCATGACAGGAGAGATTAAAACGGCAGGAGGTGACTTACATTGTCCGGGGCGGGCTCCTCGGCGTCCGTCCGGTCGGGATGAGGCGCTCCGGGTTTCGCCCGCTGAGGGTCCCGGAGACCAGGCGGAGCCGAGCTGAGCTGGGCGGGGGCGGGGCGGGTCCAGGACCGGACCGGTGTGTCGGCGTATCCCGTGTCTTTATGTGTTTACCGAGTGCGTGTGCGTGTGTGCGAGAGACAGAGTCCTGCTGCTGACTCACACACACACACACACACTCACGATTCGATCAGCACCGGGAGCGGCGGGGCTCTGATGACTAACGGCCCATTGCCGCGCCGGTTCCCGCTGGTCCGGGGAGTCCTGGCGCGAGGAGCCAGTTCGGGTACTTAATGACTCCGGACTAACGCGACGCGCTAATCGAGTAACTGAGCGAAGTGTTTATTGAAGAGCTGCAGTTTTCCGCCGCGGGAGACCGGACTCAGACAGACAGCTGCTGACATCTGGAGAGAGAGAAACGAGAAGACGAGTTAAAGTAGCTGTCGGCGGTGTGTGTGTGTGTGTGTGTGTGTGTGTGAGTACATCTAGGAAGTAGAAGTTGAGCGTATTCCGGTCGACGCTCCTCCTCCTCCTCCTCCTCCTCGTCCTCGCTGCCGTTGCGACACGGATCACAGTGATTTCCCAACCTCCCCCCCCCCACCCCCGGCGCTAGAGCGCGAGCGGGTCCAGCCGGTCGCTCAGCCGTGACTCACGCGGCGCTGGTCACCGGTTTCTCACCTCCCACAGCCCCGCACCGTCACGGTAACTCCGCGCCACGGCGGTGCGCGGAAGCGAGCGGCGATCCTCGGCCAGAACCAGTTCCAAGTCCTGCGTTCGACCGGATCTGCTGCGTGAGTTCCCGCGGAAAAGCGGGAACCGGTGGCACTGACGAGACCTGACTCGAGCGTTCGGCTCCAATTATCACACTTTTACTGCCGGAGCTGCTCCGGTGTCAGAGACAGGGAGAGAGAGTTCAGTCCACCGGGTCCCGGGGGCGGGGCCCCTCCGGAGGGGTCGCCAGGTGAACCCGAGGGGTTGTGGTTCCTTTGGACTCCGAGACAGACGAGGTGTGAGTGCGGGCTCCCTGGCCTGTTAGAAAGACGTCTCCGTCTTAACAGTCCGGGAACCGCCGGTTCAGTGGTCCGCGCAAAGGACCGGGCGTTTAACGCGCGTGGAACGGGTCGGAACCTCTTAGGGGTTTCTCTCGGTCTCTCGTGCGGGACGCTCGGGGACGTCACCTCACTTTGGTCTGAGCTGCGTTTTAGTGGCCAATCGTCTTCACAGTTTCACCTTTCGGCATTTTATCCCGAAGGAAGCCGGTCGGAGCACCGGTGCGGGGGGGTAACGGAGTTCGCGTGTGCAGGTACTCCCGCCCGTCACGGAGCGGGACGCCGGACTTTGCGGTCCGCTACCGGTATGTCTCAGCTTTGGTCGCTTACTTTAGAGACGGAGCGTCTTTCGTTCGACACGAGGCTTTTTTTGTAAACAAGAGGAGCTGAAACGACCAGTCGATTAATCAGTTGTCATGACTCCGGCCTCTCAAGCGCGAGAACGCGCGTCTTTTCCTTCGTAATTGATTCTCATTTGTCTTCAATCATGTTGAGGGTTTTTTTTTAAACCGTCCCATCCGCACTTTCCCCGACTTGTAACGCGAGTAATGGAGTATTTCATTTAGTTGCACGGGGACACGTTGCAGTTGTCAGCGCCGAAAACTGGTTCCCGGTGCGGCGTCGCCCCCCGGTGGCGTCCGTCAGTAACAGACGCGGCCCGAGGCCAGTGGGCTGTGACGACGTCCGGCGTTTCTGGACAGGGCTCGGCGAGGGACCGAGGACCCCGTTCAGAACCGAAACCTCCGCGATTTCAGAATGAATTGGGGTTTTATAGCTCCTTCAAAGTAAAAGCCTTCCAGCTGCTTCACAGTAAAAGTCCTAAAGCGCTTTCACAGTAAAAGCCCTGCTGTTTTTTCACAGTAAAACTCCTCCAGTTCCTTCACAGTAAAAGCCTTTCTGCTGCCTGGGTGGCTTTTACCGTGGAGCAGCTGCAGAGATGAAGCCTGGGATGCTGGGTAGACTCCCGTTAGGATAGAGAGACAGACAGACAGGTACATAGACAGATAGACAGATGACAGATAGATAGATAGATAGAGACAGATGGATAGACAGACAGACAGATAGATAGATGATACATAGACAGACAGATAGACAGAAAGAGATAGACAGATAGATAGACAGACAGGTATATAAACAGACAGACAGAGAGTCTTGTTATCTCTCCTCCAGCTCTCTTTGCCCTCCTGCAGTCAGCTGATGGTTTTAGCTTCGTGTTTTCGTGTCGCTGCTTGTTAAAGTTGGATGAAGCCGTGCAGCTCTTAAGGCATCAGGACATTAGACGGCGTCGTGGGCAAAGTGGAAACCAGCCGCTGAGCGTATTCATACTGCAGCAGCTTGGATGGATGCTCTGTGAGCTCGTAGCCCGTCTGTCCGAGCAGAGAGCTCTTGAGGAGGCAGCAGCTGAAACCACGAAACGCTTCAGACTGGGACGAGCGTCGGGTCCAAACCACAAAACTCACTCTGCACAGCCGCTCCGTTCTTCTGCTTCTGTCACCCGGTGAAAGAGGAAATACATATAAACATGACTTATACTCTTTCAAGTATTTGCTACATCGGTGTTTTTCATGATCATTCAATCTGCATCAGTTTGTTTGTGAGAGAAATTCTCTGAATGCGAATCATTTTTACCCGGAAGTTTACACCGACAGAAACAGTAGATTTAGTAAAGTAACAGCAATTTTACATTTTATTGATCGTTGTTGATTAATTTCAGTTGTGTGTTAAATCAGCCTGTTGCACAGGTTTGTTCTTCTGGACTTTCGACTTCCGTTCAATGTCGTCACCCATATTTAGAATTATGCCACTAAATGAATCAAACCTTCATCGAACTGAATCTGGGTATGGAAGGGAAAGGAGAGGAAGTCTACGTGCTGGATGCTGAAAGGTGCCAACATTTCATCCTTTGTCCGTCTCCGTCAGTCAAACGTTCAGGTGAACGGACACCACCTGCGGAAGGACGGTGCGTAACTTCGCCCCAGATTTAACCTCGGCTCAGTGAGGACTGTGGATTTCGTCCCCAGTCTCTATAGGGGAACCGTGTTATGGAGGAATCACCTCACGCTCTGTACGCGTCAACACATGGCGGTCTTCTGAGACCAGAACTTGTCCTTTCGGTGGTTTTGTAGCTTTGAACACTCCGGTGAGCCTCGGCGTTAGAATGCCGCTGCTTTTTTCCGCTCGGCCTAAAGCATCTCGGCTCCGACGGAATAAACTGGTTGCTCATTTAAAGACACGCGTTGCCTGGTTTTCTAACGCTCCCGTCTCATAAAGGTGAATTTGAAAACAAAAGTATACAAACAACAGGATTATGACTGTGCCTTCAAGACAGATGTCCCAACTCTACTGGCCTGTGATGATGATAATCCCCCAATTTACAGTTAAATCTTGCAGCTTTTTTCCCCCAGTCTTTTGTTTTATAGTCATCATTACATTTTCTTACAAGCTGCAAAATCAGAGCCTAAAACGGCCTCTTCACGTTTAACCAGTTGGGTTTCAACAGCAGAACCGGCCCTGCAAACGCGTACGCCTGTGAGTGACAGACTGACTGAGTGATGAAGTTACACCATTGGTTGTCCGGCCGAGTGTTGGAGTTTCCCTATTGGCTGTTGCGCTTCCAAAAAGAGTTGTCGCAAACAGTTTCTATTGCGTCATCGGGGGGCGTTTACAGACAGTGTAGCCAACTTAGCGCCTTTGTCGCTAGATTTAAAAACCCTTTAGCGACTTCTCTTCACCAAAACACCCAGCGACAAATCTAGACACTTTTTGGTCAAACCTCGGCTACTTCCTGTAGAAGAGCGTCGCCAGTGTTGCCCCGCGAGCGTGAGGTCGGGCTTCCCCTCCACAGATACACTGCTCTCTATGCGTCGCGTTCAGCTGGCCACACGGCAGCTGACAGAGACCTGAATGAGCTTCTGACTTTCTCTCTGACTGATCATTTTACAGGTAAATACGACTGAAATCTCAGCTCAGCCGTCGTCTTTAACTCGTGTCTGGTGATTCTGTCAGACGACGTCGTGGTTTTAAAACCAGGACTTTAGCAGCAGAGCAGCAGCTTGGAAGTGACAGCTGGTTAACATGTCGTCTCAATGGGCCACGTTTCAGTTACTGTTACAGTTACAGTTACTTGTTCCGTCGTCTGACAACAGAAACAGAGAAACGTTGATGAGAAAAGCTTCATTGGGAATTCAGATGGATTAAGTTACTGTAAATGTGAGCACAGACAGTAGGAGAGAAGCAGACAATTCTAATATTTATTTTCTAATGTCGTAGACTTGATGTAAATGAAGTCTCCACTCTTTCCAACTGTAAATGGAGGCATATGTTTAAACCTCGGAGAAAGGTTGACCTGGAGCACAGACAGTTTCCAGACAGGTGGACAGATGGTGATCTTTCTGTGGTAGCTCATGTGTTTCCTGTCTCATCTGCAGGAGGAAGCTAGTCCTAATGTTGCAGCTCTCAGTGATGTGGACTTCTGGACTCGAGTCACGAGTCCGATGGTTTAAGACTCAACTTTGACCTTAACAAAGTCTCCTGACGTGACTTCATTTGCACCGTAGCCCACAGTCGTAGAATGACTCGCTTAAAACATTTCCGACGGCATCGGTGTGAGGAAGGCCACGTAAGGGTTTTCTTCTGGAGGTTCTTGTTGCCCAATAAGGGTTCAGGGGGCCCAGAAGCACCCGCGGAGTACCCCAGCTAATCCGAGCGGCCCAAATAAAGAACGAGGCGGACACTGAAGCTTTTATATCATTCTTTTTTTTAATTTTTCAGTAATCTTTTTCATCCTGCTGCGTATTTGCGATGACTTTTTTCTAATACATGATGCGTTATATGAAGGTGTCTCAGAAAAGGTGCAAACATCAGCAAACACAAAGAAAGATCAAGAGATTTCAGGCTTTGACAGAGACATTTCAACCTGGCAACAGTTCCTCATCCTCCTGCCGGCCCCGCCCGTTGGCCTCCGAGGGGCCAACCGACCGCCACAGGGCCTCTGTTGCTTGGTAATGACATCATCATTTAGCGCCGATGGACGTCGGCAGTGCTGTGAACTTCCCCATGCAACAGCGGCGGCGCGTCCTACAGGCTGAGTCTCTTATTGTTTTTGGATGGAAGTTACAGCGGGAGGTCAGCAGGTCGACTCACGGGCTTCAACCGGACTTCAAGAGGAAACGCTTTCGTTTTTCACCATTGATGGAGGGAAATGTTAAGAAACGTTGTCGGGAGGTTATTGGGATTTTATGGAGAGTTGTTAGGATGTGTTTTAAAACCTCTGAGTCGACCTGCTGTTCTCTCCTCAATCGCAGACGTAAACTGCAGAGTGCCCTTTCTACGCTTTCTACTTCTCAGAAACCAGTGAACGTGCAGACGCTGCCTTCAGGTGACAACAGATTTAGCACAAACAAAAGCACAAAAACCACGTTCAGGATTTTCTCCTAACTGTGCCACGTTCACTCCCATTTTCTGACCAATAGATCATCGTCCACGCGGTCACAACTGTGGGGATCTCTCCCGTCCGCGCACTGTCCCACAGGACGCGGACGCTCTGGTGGGTGAGATTACGTGATGACGTTAATACGGTGTTAGTCAGTTAAGGGTTGATGAGAGTTTGCGCTTGTGAGATGACAAAAATAATTTCAGAGCCTTCGTTGTAATTTGCAAACTTGTTGAAAAATTCAAGTTTGTGTAGGAAAGATTAAAGAACGTCCAATGTCCATCAACAGTGATGTTACAGAAAGAAAAAAGTATCAGTACAGATCCACAGCTGAAAACTTGCACATGCACACACACATTGAAGTTACAAGTGTCTTATATACAGCTCTATGTTCTATGTAAATGTCTTAAATGTGTGGCCTCATTTGTAAATTCATTTCAAAATGATTTTTGACTTTCTCTGTTTTCATAAAACACTACAACGGCTTTTTTCCCCCAAAAGAATTCGAATTGTTGTCTCATTTTCCCATAAACTGTTTGAAGATTTTTCATTAGAGAAACACTTTCTGATTTCCTTTTTCCTTTCAGGTCATCGCTGATGTTCTGGAAATCAACACCGATTTTTTTTTTCTTCTTTTGTTTCGTTGTTGTTGTCTATTGGTGTTTTGTTTGGCATTTGTAGTGATAGATAAATAAAAACACAAAAAAATATTGAAATACGAAAGAAAAGTGAATATAATGGTTACAGCAGCATTAAGACTTAGCGTTACAAACATCATTTATCTGTCAGTTTTACTTCGTAGGCCGTTTCATAGAAGTGTTTTTGAACATCAACACTGATCTTGGGACAAAAAACTAAAATTGTGATGTAAGCCTCCAAATCCACCATTTTTTTGGCATCATCATTCCTCCCACCCGTAAAAACGTTTTTGTGAAACATGACGATGGTGTTGGGACGTGAAGGCAGCGGGAGCCAGTTTTTGAAGCCTGACACCGAGTGTAAAAGCTGTTTCCGTTCAGTCCGTTCTGGTTCCGCGAGCTCCTCAGAGCTGAAGCTGCTCTAGAAGCAGACGTGAGAGAAAGGACACTCGTGTTACAACGTTGCTGTCGAGAGGTCTGGCTGTGCCGAAGCTTACAGAAATACCAGCAGGAGAGCAACCGCTCGTCACAAACGCTTAACGTCCCTCTGGACCGGGACAGAAACCAGTGAAACCCTGCCTGCGTTTCTCTTGGTCTCTACAGTCCTCATGGTCCAACCCAGAAGCCCAAACTGGAAGACTCTCTCAGAGGCAGTGCAGTGGATTGTGATTGCGGTTGTTTCCCTTCCCTCCATCAGTCCCTCCATCCATCTTTCAATCCCTCCATTTTTAACCGAAAAAAACCCCACAAAATCCGAAACACAAAACAAGAAGAAAAAAAAAATACTTGGGCCGCAGCAGCCAATAAGAGTCGACCTCTACAACCCCGCCCACCCTGACCTCTTTTTTGTCCACATGCAAATAATCGCTCTGACGCTGTGTCTCTGAAAAAGACAAACTCCGTCACTCGGACGGTTTTTACGTCTGTTGTGGTTGAAGCTTTCTGTGTCAGCTGACTTCGGCTGATGGGAGATGACTGGGTTTCACCGCATGGATTTAATCTTCGCTGCGCTCAAACACCAAACTTCACCGTCTGCGGTCTCCACTCGCTCGGATCATGTTGCTCATTGACACATTTGGCCTAAGACCTGTTCTTAATGCTCAATGGAAGGTGCCCTTCCTGCAGAAACGACGCTTTAAATCTGAGCGTTAACGTTCATTCTCGACCTTGGAAAGAATATTTGACAGAATAATTTTGAATCTTAATCTTGGTCACGAGTTCCTCGGCTCAGCTTTTTCACTTTATTAGCGCCAATTTCTTTAATTCATGAAATTCACAAGCCCACAAAGGTTTGAGCCCCGAAATGACTTTTACAGTGTGCAAAATCTTTTTGGAATCTCAAATTTCCCAGAGATAACACTCTGCTTGCGTCCAGCCTACAGACTGTCATGACACATCCACTGTGACCGGATCTGTCTCTCTGTTGTGAGGAATAAAATCGACAAGAAACTTTTGGATTTGCAAAGCACAAAGAAATTAAAAAGCTGTGCAGAGTAAAAAGTCTGGCACCGATCCTGTTCCACGCGTCCTGCTCTTCTCGGGCAACGTCAGCTACATAAAATGTTTCAAACACGTTTCCTCCTGTTGAGACAAACAAAGGCAGTGACAGAAGCCCTAGAGAGGGAAGCGAGGATTGTTATTATTTTGAAGGCCTGTGAGACTTTGAGGGAAAATGTCTCCTGAGACCCAGGAAACGGATGATGACTGGTTGATCTTTGTAAACTGGGATCTGGTGAAGATGTTTCCGGGAAACGTTGTGGTAAGGTCTGATAGAGTAAAGCGCCTGAGTAAGGGAAGACGTAAGGGAATAAAGGTTGGACGGGGCAGTGCCGGGACTCTGAATTTTACACTCGGGATTTTAAAAAAGGCCTTTTCGTGAGCTCTGTGGTCTGTCACGCCTCGTTACTGCTGCTTTTAATTTCACGTTTTAGCCCATCGGGTGCAAGTGGCCGCCTGGAAGGAAGTAAATCTATCTAACACTGATGAAAATGAGCAGTGGATGTGCTGAAATCATCTGTACGTTTTTCTACGTTTAAAGAAAATATAGCTTAGCGTACAATGTTACTACGGTAACATGTTCGGCGACAGACCAACAAAATGTCAGTTTTTCTAGTGAAACCTCCCGTCGGTCCCGCACCTCCGCCTGCGCTTCTCGATTCGCGCTGGTTTAACGTTTGCTCTTCCAACAGAAGATCTGCGCAGCTTGTAAGTTGTGGGAGTGATCATTTCCTACGAGGACGTGAGCAGAGGGAAGTACTTCGGCAAACTTCAGGCAAATCTGATGCAAATTTCGAAGAATCTCAGTGTTTACAGAGCAGCAAACGCAACAAAATCCCTTGGACTGATGAGGTGTTCACGAAGCTCGGATGAGCTCAGAGCGATACAGCTTACGGTTCACAGGGCAGTGTTAAACATGTTACCAAATCCTCCCATCAGCCGACACCTGAACGCATCACGGTGGTAAAAGTCGCCGCTGAGACCAGGGGCTGTGACCTGGAGGGGGACAGGGATGTCAGACCTGACCGGACAACACATTTTCCTCGCTCTGATCCAAATCTCTCCGAAACGTTTCAGTCGAATGTGCACGACATCTGTGAGTAAGTGGGGTTTTTAGTTTTCTAGGTAAACCGACCTCATGTCACCCGCTTCAACAACTGCTAAATATTTGTTGCATGACGCAGCGTTGCACGTTGGTGCAGCCACAAGGCAACGGGAGCTAACTGTAACATCTCGGCAATTCGTTGCCCACACATCCTGCGCGGTGACACGGGATTTTAATGATGTAACGTACGTGACGTCTTCAGACTGAACTCGCTCGTTAGTCGATTTTGTTTCTTTCGGTCTTCTTCTTTCGGTTCCGTCGATAATCATCTTCCATATTTCCCAGCAGTGACCTCAGCCTGTGTCAGATGGAGAAGACAACTGCAGGGCGACGGGAACATTCGAGGCCCACTTCAACACATTTACGACGTGAGATCATTTCCTCTCGCTCATTTTGACAAGTGTCGCTAATGGAAAGCATCACTGATCTCTCCGGCTGTGCCTGCTGCTGCAGCTCAGAAGCCGAGAATTCCCAGGTTTGCTTAAACGCACCGTGACCGGGAGGTACACAGCCTTTTGAATCGATTAGGATAAATATGTATGTACAGCGATCACCTGGCTCGCCTGACTCTGAATCAGGTCTGGTTAAGGATCTGTCGGTCTGCCTTGCTACTTCACACCAGCCTCAATCCCATGATGGTTTAGCAGCTCATTCAAACCTTATTTGGGCCTTAAAGAGTTCAGTTCTGTTCACGGCACGAGGGCCAATAATACAAAACCATAATCGAAAATCACCTTCAAAATCCTATTCTTTGATTCACGTGAAGATTTAAAGGACCAGTGTGAAGGATTTAGTGGCATCTAGTGGTGAGGTTGCAGATTGCGGCCAACTGAACACCCGTCCCCTCGCCCTCGGGCCCTCTCTGGAGCCACCGTGTGGTTTTGTCCGCTCTGGGCTACCGTAGGAACATGGCGGCGCGACGTGGCGGCTCCGTGGAAGAGCAGCCGCTCCCTGTGTGGATGTGAAGGGCTCAGGTGGTTGGACACTAATGAAAACATCACTGTAATTATTATTTTCCATTTCTGCCAATAGATCCACCTGAGTCCTGCACACTGGTCCTGCAAAGAAAAATACTTCCATGTGAATCCAGGTGCCTATAAGTGAACATAATCAATAACTAATAATCAGCTGCAACATCCATAACATGCCACTGTTGCCAGAATCTCATCTTTTCATTTTAGGTTAAATTTAGAATGAAAAACCTATTCAGTCTCCAGAGAACGTCACTAATCAGTTGTTAATAAAAAGAACCAATCACGAAGCTGTAAGGCTGACTGGGGGGGCGCTGATGACATCATCAGGCGATCACATTGCCTTTGGCCGGATCGAAACATAAACCCGGCCCCTTTCACACGATCGGCCCGCGGACGCTCGCAAAAGGTGAAAGGTCCAAATCGGAACGGCCCTTTTTAAAAGTGCACCAATCGGAGCTCAGCGCGCCCGACCGCAGCATAGCAACAAGCCGAGCCCGCTGAGCCGAAAACGAATCATAGCGCTGCGTTCAAAGAAGCGTGCTTTAGGCTCGGGAGGACACGCCGCGCCCCTCGTCAACGCATTCACATCCTCTCGTAGCCTATCGTATCCTATCATGCAGAGTCTTCAACGTGCCTGGACGGGGCGGGTAACGGAGTCGACCGGTCCCCCGGTTCAGTCCTGTTCAGACCGGATCAGAGTTACACAACACAGCTGTTAGCGTCTCAATAAATCATTTAAATCCCCCCAATGGCTGCGGGGGCGTCGCTACACTTTTGTGAAACACATCATGCAATATTTCTGCCTGCAACTTCTCAACGCCGTGAAACACTAACTCTGATCAGGCCCTGAACGCGGCAGGGGGACGGGGACGATCACACGGGCCTTTCAGTTCTGTCTTTCTCACAGTCCTGCTGATCGTTTTCCAGATCCTCATCTGTTTTTCATCAGCGACGTCCTTCCCTCCAGACGCTTTCACTTCGGTTCTATGAAAATCTTCCTGCGGGGACGTGAGCCATCACTGTCAACTCGGCTCTGGTTGTAGTCCCGTGGTGTGTCGTGAGAACGGTCACTGCACCAAGAGCCGTCCTCGGGTGGCGCGGTCAAGGACGCTCTGACGGCAGAGATCGGTCGGCTGCCGGACGGAAACTAAGAGATGTCCGTCTCTTCCCAACCTTTACCTCTTGGGTTCATAAACTGGTCTCTGCTCTCAGCTTGTGTCACCACCCGAAGACAAACACGACTGACGAAAGAATCTAGTGAACGTGATGGATTCAAGGGCCTAATTTCCTAGTTTCAGTTTGCTTTACTCCCTAACGCGTGTCTAAACAGTGTCTGTCTGAGGGCAACGCGGGCTGGTCGTGTCGGACGCACGTCAAGACGCCTGCGCCCGTTCGCCTGAATGTAAGCCCGCACGCCGGTGCTGTCTCGACGGCTGCCTCCGTCTACGTGCTGCGTCTGATGTGCGCTACAGGCGTTGTAAACGTCCGGCCGCCAGCAGGCTCTCGTGGGCCGCATTCGGTTGTTTCCACGCGGCAACAACCTTTAAGAGCGGCACCGAATGTTTCCCCCGCGTTTCCTTTTTATTTTTTGCCCCGGGTTTCGCCTCTCAGGCTCCTGGCTGCCCTAACCTTCTGTCTGTCGGCTTTGATGTGCTTGCGTGTTGCCTGAGAGAGGAAGACCTGCAGATACCACGACGTGTGATCTTCTAGATTTACACGAACGCGTTAGTTCTGTTTTTTTGTTGAAGAAACCCCTTTTACTCGACTTTACTGTTTCCCCCCTCCCAGATTATATCTCTCTGCAGCAAATTTCAGATCTCCGCAATCTGATTTTCACGGAAGAGCAACGGCCGCTTGGAAGGAATGAAGTTCACGGAAAAACTGATGGAGGAAATGATCGGCAGGAATGTGAGGTTCACGTGATTCGTAGGAAACAGACTGAAACACCGGTATTCTCCTGTAGTGATCACACAAACTGTGAGTAACCTGCATCCGGAACCTGTCTAGAAACCAGACGAGTGCTCGGATCGACTCGGGGATTAAATCGCAGACATGAACCAGAACCGGACCGAGCTCCTCCGGAGCAAACAGCGGGGAGTCCCTCAGCTTCCATTCCCCTCTGACCCTTTTTATCCACAGCGTCTGCAACGAAACTCATGGCTCTCCAACCCCCACGAAAGGAAGAAGCGAGCAGGACGTGGCAGCTGAAGAAGACGAAACAGAAAAACTCTTCTCTCCGACTGGACAGGACAACGTGGAGAAGAAGAAGAAGCGTGACGTGTCGAAAGTGCGAAAGTTTTTGCATTCATCAAGAAAGGAAAGGACGTGAAGTTTCTACATGGCTTAAAGCTTTGGAGTTCTCAGCGCTCGCTCGACTCGAAAACATTTCGTCATCATCGTGACAGATATGATTATGATGATGATGATGATGGTTATAATGTGGCGATGAAGAGTAGGTGTGCTAGCCTCCTGGCGCCGTTTCAGCAGGGCTTTTTGCATAAAATGTAAATCATCATCATCAACGTCCTGATTTTGCTCATTTTCAAACAAGCCCCTCCCCCACGAGATTTAAAATATTTCATCACGAGCAAGAAGATTTTTTTCCCCGTTTTTTTTTTTTTTAAGCTTCTTTTTTTCTTTTTTTTTCGTTGTCGTCGCCGTCGTCGTCGTCGTGGCGGTTGTTGTCGTTGGCGTGGTTGTAGTTGCTGTTGTTGCTGAACAGAGGGAGTGTTAAAATGGGAGTTCGCCTCCGCCTCCTCCTCCTCACCCTCCTCCTCCTGCGGGGGGCGCTGCAGGCTATGACCCCTCCTGCTCTGTGGAGTCCTCCTGCGGCTGCTGCTCGTGCTCCAGGCTCCTCGCCCGCTCCTCGCTGTTCATCGTGGGGCTCCGCGAGGATTTCAGCAGCTTCTCCTCGAGCTCGTGCAGCGACGGCTCTTTATACATGCAGACTGCGGGAGGGGGGGGGGGGCGAGAAGAAGAACGTGTCGTTAGCCTCGGCGGGATATTGCACAGAGCACGAAGAACGTCAGAAACATCAGTAATAATCGACTAAAATCGATAACCAGAAACTGAATCAGGTCTAGTACATACCGTTAATGATGAGTATTGATAATATGAATGTACATACATGTGTGTACAGGTGTGTTATTCACAAAAATGCACTTACAGGTGTGTGATATATATATTAATGTCTAGATGTTCGTATGTTTTCATATATATATGTAATATACAAACATGTTTACAGGTAATATGTGTGTACAAGTAGTTATTTATAGAAAAAGTCAAGTCACGATACGTCATATACACGTATGTGATACACAAATCTGTACCATGATGCTATAAACACACACAGTACGTACGTACATACGGGTCTATCGTACGCATGTGTGTGTGCGCAGGTGAGTAATGTAGGAGAGAGGGAGCGGGAAGGAGGAACAGAGGTGTGGGGGGAGAAAGGGAGGCAAAAGAAAAGGCAGAAGTTGAAGCTGAAGGACGAGTTCTGGAGAGGAAGAGGAGAAGATGGGCCGGAGGACTGGATGAAGGTGATGACAGATATTTTTAAATGAAGACGGGGGTGGAGGAGGGTGGGGGGGGAGCGGGAGCAGCTGAAAGCAGAGACGGAGCCTCATGTTTCCTGTTAAACCCCCATCTGTGATATTAGAGCTTCACCTTGTCCTGACACTCGGGGGAAGTTTCCTGCAGGACGACCTGTGCTCCCGGCTCAGCGCTTCGCCTCTGAGCTCTCCGGACCCTTTCACGCTGCCTCGTCGGCACGACGACGAGCCGGTCAGCGGCAGCGCTAAGACGGAGCTCGGCCCCAGTAATGAGCTCGGGGTTTTTTCAGAGATGCGAATAAACTGATAATCCGGCTATCCGGGCAGGCTCCTCTGTGTCTGGGCTAATGATCAATCTGCTGGCACGAATCAAAATACCGGCTTAAAAACCACCGGGTCGTTTCCGTACATACATTGAGCGTAAGCCTCCAAAGAACATCCAGCGACTCTGACGTCTGAAGAGAGAAGCTGTGAGAACTCCAGGTGGAGGCGTTTTTACTCTGACCCCACAGAGAGGAACTGAATGAACAGACGCGAAGTGACGGCGATGCGGAGAGCCCCGTTCCATTCTGCCGGCCCAACGCAGACCCTGGAGAGCTGCATATTACACGCAGGCCCTGGAGCCGCCGTCCTCGACTCCACCGCCAGTGCGCCTGTGACTACGCAGCCCACAAAGAGCTGGGACGAGCGAAACTGACGACGGCCGCGTCGCTCCGCATGTAAATGCGCCGAACGCGTGAAGGCGATGCACCTGCACAATGATACTTGGAGTTAAAGGATATCGGTGTGATGGTCTCTGCTCCACGCGGTGACCCCATCACCCTTCACCTGAACACACACTACACGTTGTTTTTTTTCAACAACGTAATGCAGGTGTTTCATAATTTATCCAACAAACCGGTTTTTAAAGAAACATAAGAAAAGGCCTTTTTGATTCCTGTGGATTTTGTGATATTGTTACAAAAACTGGTATATTTGTTCTGATTTAATGTCTGTGTGAAGAGGTTTTGGATTGAAGTTGGACATTTGAAATGTCATGTAGACCGAAGGCTCAGAAAGAGATGTATCATCTTTGATGAAAAACAAAAACAGTTTTTAACAATCTTGAATGCTAAATTTTATTTCCGTATCGTAAACTGAAGAAAGAGAAAACCGGGTCAAGACTGTGATGAGACACTATTACTGCACCTGTTCAATAAACATGATTGAACATGGAACTCAGACAGACTGAGTGGACAGTTGGAGCTATGCTAACAGTTTCCCCCTGCTTCCAGTGCTTGTGCTAAGCTTTGCTAACAGTTTCCCCCTGCTTCCAGTGTTTGTGCTAAGCTATGCTAACAGTTTCCCCTGCTTCCAGTGTTTGTGCTAAGCTATGCTAACAGTTTCCCCCTGCTTCCAGTGCTTGCGCTAAGCTAGGCTAACAGTTTCCCCCTGCTTCCAGTGTTTGTGCTAAGCTAGGCTAACAGTTTCCGCCTGCTTCCAGTGCTTGTGCTAAGCTATGCTAACAGTTTCCCCCTGCTTCCAGTGTTTGTGCTAAGCTATGCTAACAGTTTCCCCCTGCTTCCAGTACTTGTGCTAAGCTTTGCTAACAGTTTCCCCCTGCTTCCAGTGTTTGTGCTAAGCTATGCTAACAGTTTCCCCTGCTTCCAGTGCTTGCGCTAAGC
The DNA here is from genome assembly GCF_016859285.1 of Xiphias gladius. NCBI lineage: Eukaryota > Metazoa > Chordata > Actinopteri > Istiophoriformes > Xiphiidae > Xiphias > Xiphias gladius. The sequence continues at coordinate 27,441,066 of NC_053406.1, read as the reverse complement.
TAGGCTAACAGTTTCCCCCTGCTTCCAGTGTTTGTGCTAAGCTAGGCTAACAGTTTCCCCTGCTTCCAGTGTTTGTGCTAAGCTAGGCTAACAGTTTCCCCTGCTTCCAGTGTTTGTGCTAAGCTACGCTAACAGTTTCCTCCTGCTTTCAGTGTTTGTGCTAAGCTAGGCTAACAGTTCCCCCCGCAGCCTGACCTGTCTCTGTGCTGGAGATGAAACTGATATCCGTCTGACTCTGGAGGAGACAGAGAGAGCAGGTGTCCACAGGTGCGTTTGTCTCACCTTCGATGGGTCTGGGGACAAAGTGTGAGCAGGGTTTGGTTTTCTTCACTCGGTTTCCCTTCATGACGACTCCGTCCTTGTTGAGGCCCAGGAACCAGGCCCGGCCCGACTCGTGCTGCCGGTACAGTGTGGACGAGTAGATGACGTAGTAGTTCTCAAACACAGACTCCTTAAACTTACACTCTGCTGTGAACACATCCTGACAAACACACACACACACACACACACACACACACACACACACACACAGAAAAGTGGATGTTTTTATTCAGTCTAAATCAGCATTTCAGTGATTTTATTTTGAAACAGGAAAGGGGGTCTGTCCTCTGGACCTGGTTGGTACTGTCTTTAGCTACAGCTCTTTCTGTTTGGACACCATCATACCGACATGTTATATTAAGGGATTTGTCGTTGGGTTTTCTCTTTTAAACTCCAGGGATTTTATTTTATCACAGACCTTCTGCCCACACAGGTGTCAGATACAGGCTTAAATATACAGACATCACCTGGTGACATCAACAGTCCACTAGTTAAAGATACGATGATTCATCGTTAACAAAAAAACATGAAAAAATACATCAACATCCATATTTATTTTGTTGTGTTTCTCTGTACTAATGATGTGACTGGGATCAGACAGATCCAGTCCTGGTCTGGAAGAGTTTAAAAGCCAAACCTGACTCTACTGGAACAGTTTAAAGATGTCAATCAGAGCAGAACAAACACACCCAGAGCAAAAACCTGTCCTAGCATTGAACACTCATAGTTTGAGGAAGTCGTCCATCGGTTGTTTGAGATTGATCCTTTTCCTCCCAGGCAGCCGCTGGTTTCACTTCATTTCCATGAGAGTCAAGAGGCAACGTCTGGTCACCTTTGTGATTTTTATCAGATTTACGTTACCATTGGGGCCGACCTGAAGACTATTAAATCAAATTGTCCAATAACGTATCAACGTTGTGAGGAAGCAACAGCCTCTGCCGTCGCAGTTTAACCCAGAGCACAGAACTCTGGCTCCTGGGTCGTGTGTCTGCAGTAACATGTCCAGCTTTGCTACGGTTAAACGTAACAGATGGCTTTAATAGAGGCCAGGGAATAACTGATAACAGAGTTTTGCTTGATAATCTGCTAAAACGATGAATCAATTATCCAAATAGTTGTAGATTGTGTTGATTGATAGAGAACATATAAATATATGAACCGTGAACCGAGCTCACGTGATTCTTTTTCACATGTTTACTTATCGCAATGATTTCTCCTGCTCACTGGGAAACGCGTGGCTGCAGAGGAAGCTTTCAGTGGATTTTTTTACACAAATTTCGTCAAAAAGTGACTAACGTAACAATATTCATTTTACATTCTGCTATCTGGGCTCTGCTAATTTTAGCAAGCATCATCATGCAGTGCAACAGTAACAGGATCAGCCAAAAACCATAACTACTGACGACGACACACAAATCAGAAAAAGAGGAGAAGCAGGAGAGAAAGAAGAAAGAGGTGGGGTGAGCCAGAGGAGGGCTGAGGAAACAGAGGGAATAGATGATGAAAGCTGTTTTCTTTCCTCCCAGCAGGCTGCCGGCATCACATATCAAGACGTGATAGTTCAGATAAACAGCGTTTAGACAGCAGAGCCTCCCAGCACACACCACAACTTTACCTTCAACTGTCTGTGTGAAGGAGCTCGGCTCTGTGAGAGAATAAAAACTGAAAGGTTTTTTACGTTAAATGCCCAGAGGAAGAGCAGGGGAAACTGAGGACCTGAGTCCATATCTTCCGGAGTTTACCCCACGAATCACCTTGCAGCTAATACTCCACCTTTACCTGGTTTTCATATGCGATTTGGCTGTGGATGCCTACGGTGTCTGGATAACGACATGTGATCACTGGCCTCTACATTTCCATCAGTGAGTGTGAGGCTTGAATCCGTCCTGATATGAACGGAAGCAAAGCTTTTCTACGCGAAGCAAGCGAAGCGTCTCTCAAAGCACTGAGGGCTAGGGGCAGGGCAGGTAACCTGGAACTTACCTGTGACACAAAGGGGAGGGGTGTGTTAAAAAAATTTAACTTTATGCAGTTGAGTGAAGGATTTGTGCGGAAACTCTGTGTTGATTTAGCAAAGATCCGCCACGGATGCAGCTTTGGAACAGGACATAAAGCAGAGCGTCATCTGCATATGATGAGATTTTTTAGTTTTTTTTGTTTATTGATCTTAAAACCAACTCGGCTAAAAACTGATGGCTCAGGAGCTTTTATGTCATATCCCAGACCACAAATCCAGAAAACAGTTTGCATCAGCCTCTTAGTTACAATTCTATTTCTCCCACTTTGTGAAAAGAACTACACAAGCGTCAAGAAATCAGTAGCAAAATGGCGGCTAACCCTCTAAATCCAGAACCAAAATGGATGCAGTCTTTTCAGCTAATTTAAAAGGAGCCATTCACAGTTCATTTGTACCTGCTGCACCTTGTTGCCATTTGGTGTCACAGTAAGAACAGATGATTTAGGGTTTACGTCCATTCAGCTGGTGTGACTACAAGGCAGGTGAGGGGGGAGTGGGGAGGGGGGTACCATCTTGGAATAGCATCCGAATAACAGGAGGTTTTTCCTCCCACTCAGCATAAGCCACATAAAGCAGAAGGATCACCTAACAATTACAGTGCCCATGAGGATCTGGCAGCGTGACGACACCAGGACTCGTGGGATATGTTGTCATCGAATTGGTACCAAATAATTATCATTTTATCTTTGTTAAAACGAAAATATGCTCATGCTTGAATGCCTTTAAAACGTGTCTGCGCTCAGCTCAACTAGAAAGAACGTCCACGTCTTGTAGAGAGAATCTGCCCGAGGACGCTCCCTGCACTCACATATCTACCGTTACCATCTCCGCCGTCTCTCTCTTTCTCCATCGCACCATCTCCTCTCTTATGCCGTGCACACAGCGACTGAAGAATTGCATTTTAAAGTTTTATGGAAGGAGCCGACATGAATAATGGATGTTGGACGGACGCACTGAGGAGAAACAGCAATACAACAACTGCAGCTGTTCTCTGTCTACAATGCAGACTGATCAGTGCTGTCCTCTCCATTATTATCGGCATAAACTATCACTATCGTTGTTTTCTAAATTGTCTACCAAGATCTTTCAAACACATAGTGTCAGAAGATGTATCTTTTTGTACCAAAATGTCAATTTTATAAGGTTTGTGTCTTAAAATGACTTAAAACGAAAGAGAGGATCTTTCCTCAAAGGGGCAGAATCACGTGACAGTTTGATGTAAAAGTCTTGAAATATGATCATGTCTGCGATCACAAAAAAAACAATTCCTGTAAAAAATGAGACGCCTGGTGAGTAGCTTCGTCTTTCAGTCAGGATATCTTCAGTCCAATTCTTCTACCGCTCCACCAGGTAGACACCTCTACAAGGAGAGTGAGCCATTACTCTGCCAAAGTGTCCTTGAGCAAGACAGTAACAGGCCTTGATATATACAGACTCACACGTCTGATGATGGAGAAAGTGAAAAGATCACTTTTCTTTCAAGGCTCAAGCTTCAGCGTCTGAATCCCTCTCTGCTGTTTGTCTTCCAGGTTTGATCTTTCTACAGAACAGCCGATGTTTTTCAGCAGAACGTGAATGGATCATAATACTGCAGTGAAAAAGTAACTGTTCTATTAATAGTCAAACCTGAATCAATCATCCAGAATACCACTGAAATCTAATCACCTGAACCCTGAGAAATCCGGACTTAATTTAAGAGCTTTTGGAAAAATAAAATCTTTAAAACGAAGCAAACTTCAGCCGTTTCACACCACAAACATTTGAGCCACTTCCCAGTAAAGGAAAGGGAGACCTGCAGGGCCTTTACTGCGAGGCCGATGCCGTCTGATCACATAGGTGTTAGAGTTCCAGTTGCCTTTTTAATATCGAGTCAGCAAGAAATCACTGAGTGTACTGGATGTATTATATATAATGGGTCATATTTTTATCTGGTGTTCATAAAACTTTTAAGCAAGCTTTCTTTTTTAATTTATTACATAACAAACAATGCATTTTTGAGAGCAAGCAGTCAGGGAGCAGCCAGGGTCCATTTGTCTCTCAGAGTTAGTTTAATGTCATCGCATCGGAGGAGCCTGCGAGTCTATCGCAGATGCTGCCTGAAGAGCAGCCCGAGAGCCTTTCAAGCTGCTGAGTGTAGAGAAGAAACTCAAAGAATAAGTCGCAAACCGAAGAAGGACAAACTATCTGCAAAGACAGACAGGCGGACAGACAGGCGGACAGACAGGCGGACAGACAGGCGGACAGACAGGCGGACAGACAGGCGGACAGACAGGCGGACAGACAGGGGGACAGACAGGCGGACAGACAGGCGGACAGACAGGCGGACAGACAGGCGGACAGACAGGCGGACAGACCGGCGGCTCTTACTGATGTGTAGAGGAATCCCTCTGCGTTCATGGCCACGTAGAGTCCAGCCTTCACTCCCTGGATGGCCACAACCCTCAAACCCACCGGGATCAGGTTAAACAGAGCTGGAGGGCGAGAGACATAGGCAGACAGAGAGAGAGAGAGCTGGTTACTGCAGTCGTGAAGAATTTGACAGAACTTAGAACCTTTTTCTTTCAAACTGATCAAACAAAAGAGTCACATTTCATAAGCAACAGTAAAATCAAGCCTCTGCTTCACACAACGCGCCACCGCAGCAGTTTAAAGTCAGGCTGTCGCTGTTTAACGGTGGTTAGAATCCATCCACAGCCTGCTGGATGTGCCGCTGCGCTTCCAGCAGATAAACCAAATAAAAGAGCGGGGGTGGGGGGGTGGCGATGAGGGAGGTGATTTAATCCTCAGGGACAGAGAGCTGCAGCGTGGGTGAGGAAGAGGAGGAGGAGGAGGAGGAGGAGGAGGAAGAGGCCTGCGGCGATGGCTGCTGTTAATCCTCCTTTATTTAACGCAGAGACAGAGATGATCTGAGCGGGAGTGAGAGGGAAATCCAAAACATCGCCTCCTCCTCTTCTTGTCCTCTTTTCCCAACCAGAGGACAGGATTTGAGGGAAGCGGCAGAATCTGTAACCCTGAACTCCTGCAGCTGCTCTGCTGTCCTAAGGACGGGGGGCCCCCATGTCATGGCAACAATCGGTTCTACAAGTTGAGAGCGTTTGACATATTTGTACGGTCGCCGTCTGATGGTCTCCTCTGTCAGCGTGGAGCTAGATTCTCCTCGCGATCTGGTTTCTCTGAGGAGCCTCGTCCGTCTCTCAGCAGAGTTTAGTTTCCGCTTCGGACAATTTCCCTGAGGATTCGTCCATGTTTCGTGTTTATACAATACGCATGGACTGCTGCAGAATTAAAGATTTCGCACAAACAAGATGAACCTTTTCAAAAATGATAAAAGTTTTATATGTTCTTGAATAAACTGGGGGAATCTTTTTTTAAGCATGTGCGATACGGCAGATGTAGGGTCAGTCTGCACCATCTACACCATCTACACCATCTACACTCCGTCCAGCCAGGAACCGGTTTCAACGTTGTGCCGATTCATCCATGTCTCTGATCAATCGTGAGAGTCGCTCTTCAAAGTGACTCCTCCGCGTTTAGTCAGCGATCATCGCTCGCGCTCGGTCAACAACCGTATTTGGGCGGGGGCTGCGGCGCCAACGCCTACACGGGGCGGAGCAGAGGCAGCGGCGGAGACTCACTGTAGTCGCTGTTCTCGTCCTTGTTCCCGCCGATGGTTCCGTCCGGCTGCATCTGCAGGAAGAAACCCTGCTCGCTGAAGAGACGCGTCACGATGCCCTTCAGCTGCGGCTCTGAAACGACAGCGACAAGAACAACAACACAGGCACACGTCAGGTTCGATCCGCAGACACACACCGGGACGTCAGGTTAATGCAGGACGTGCAGTGTTTCCTGTGCGGGCGGTTCAGGATGGGCGATACCGAGTCGGAGCGCGACAGAACCACCAGCACTGTCTGTCCGCTCCGAACACACTCTCACATGTATTATTCATGTTCCAGCAGCCACATCTGCTGCAGCTGCCTGTGGACACTCTACCTCCTCCCCCCGTACCACTCCTCCGCCAGAGCTTTTCTGTGTTCTCATGTGGGTTCGACTCCCGGCTCCCTTTCCTTTGATATTACAGTACAGTTTCTAGATTTACTTCTTGTATGTTGTACTTCTCATCAGATCTCGTCCTCTTTTCTGCACATCAGGTCCTCAGCTCCTCCCCTCGACTAATCTCGAATGACCGTCTCGCGTCCTGGTCTCCTCTCATCTGACCTCACCTCATGTCGTCCTCTTCTCTTATTTCATCTCATTTTATAGAGTCTCCTCTCATTTTATCTCATGTCACTCCCCTCTCACTTTCTCACCCCTTTTATCTGATCCCACCCCGTCACATTTGCAGCTCACCTTCTAATCTCATCTAATCTTTCATTTTATCTGAATTCTGATTTCACCTCTCGTCTCCTCTCCTCTCATCTCATCAGTTTTCATCATCTCAATCTCCTCTAATCTGATGGTTTTTCATTTGATCTAACCTCAGTTTATTCCACCTCTTCTCCTGCCTCCCATCGTCCTTTCTCATCTGATGCCCTTGTTGTATTTCATCTAAACTCATCTTTCCTGTATTCGTCTCTCAACCTACCCTCTCCAAACACACTTTATCTGCTCTGCTCTCCTTTCGTCATCTCCTCTCACATTATTTCTCTCGTCACCCTTTTTTAACGCCACCTCTTCTCATCTCGTCATCTTCTCTCATATAAATTTAGCTCATCTCTTCTCACCTTCTCTATTCATCTCTCAATTTACCTTCTTTAAACCCACCTCATCATCTACTTTTCTCACCTAATCTCACTTTATCTCATCTCATCTCATCTGTTCTAATGTGATCTCATCTAAACTTCATCATCTTAACTTCTCTCCCCTCATCTCTCCTCTTATCTCATGTTAACTCACCTTATCTAATCCCCCGTCATTTTTCTCCTCCTCTTCCTCTCCTCTCTCGTCTCACCTCGTTTCCTTGCTTCGCTCCCGACCTAATCTCGCGTCACCTTTTCTCATTTTATTTAATCTACATGATTAACTGCACAGTGCCGCAGGTGCTGCAGTACTTTGGCCCTGTTCAACAGTTTAGAGCGTTTGTCCTGCACTTTGCAGTTTCCATCTTTGTTTCCTGCAGACGTTGCTCCGACTGGGTGACTTGCCTCCACTAAAAACACAAATGTACTTATTTGATATAAATGAGACCTTTGAGGAAAAAAGGATCATATGATAGAGTCTCTGATTGGACGGATTTAGCCGTCGTAGGTTCATTCTGAGGATTTTACAGGGTGACGAGGGCAGACAAAGACGGTGATGAGCAGAAAATCCAAATCCCAGGCTTCAAATCATCCCTTCTCATCCCTACAGGTGATCTCTCTCACACACACACACACACACACACACACACACACACACACACACACACACACACAGCTGAAGGTCTGAGGATGTAAACATGACGGAGGCTGAAGTGATGGAGCGATGCTCCAGATGACAATGTGGGCCAGAAGGACTCATCTCTGGCAGAAATAGACCAAAATGCAGAGAGGCCGATGTGGAGCAGGCTGCTGTGCTACTTAACATTCACACTGACAGAAAGACAGAAGCGTCCGGACAGACTCAAAAACCGCGAGACTCGACATTCGCAGCTTTTCTCCTTTAAGCTTTCGTCTGCGTCCGGCCAACTCGTCGTGTCTTATAGTCACATTTTAAGGGGTAAAACGCTACAGGTCTTAACCCTCTTTTCTAACTTAAGTGTCCAATTCAGGAAAAACCAGCCATGGCCATTCTATTTGGTAATTCCCCCAGTTAATTCCTAATATGGGGCGAACCTCTAAACTCGCACCTTAATTTACAAAGTTAAGGTCATTTTAATACACAAATTAAAGGGTACCTGTAATCTACTTGTTATTTTGTACATTTGAAAGGATTTTACCCCTCAAAACCCCATGAAAAGCCATGAAAAAAACCCTAAATATAAAAGAGGCTAAACGCTTCACAGAGCTGCGGAGATGGTGACAGTTACAGCATCGATTGCAGCAGCTTCAATTAAAGAGGCGACGGATCATCAAGCGGTCACACGGGTGATTTTTGGAAGTTAATGTTAAAATATCATGTTACGGCATTTTGACGTTTAGTCTGAGGGGACGCGAGAGAAACTGAATCTGAAGTCAACATCGTGGCGATTTATGCGCTGACGCCTGTGGGTCAATGACTGATCCAGATCCAGAGGTACTTTTCTGAAGGAAGTTATATTAAAAAGTGTGCGTCTCGGCTGTGAGTTTGAACGCAACCGTGAGCCTGTATGGGGGAAAAAAAAGAAAGCACCCCATCACACGCCGACACGAGATGAGAAGGACGCATCCTTTAAAACTGAGCCTCGGGTCGGCTTCTCTGCCGCAGAAGGTGATTCTGTTTTCGGTTTTACGTTGCCCAGTCATTTCGGGATAAACAGAAGAATATTTTACACCACTAATGTTTCCTTTCTCTGTGAGAAACATGGACAAGGGGCCCCTCTCACAAAAGAAACGGGCCCCTGGAGCACTCGCTCGGCTCTTTTACAGTTGTGAATTTATTCAGAATTTTTGGTCAATTTCAACAAGAAAAGCACAATTTAAACCTGGTTGTTATACTACACATGTCACTGTGTATTAAAAACATGAGGAGCCAGATATTAATTTTTATTTTAATGTTTTGATCACGAAGGGTAGTTTTTAATTTTTTTTTTTTAAAAGGTAAACATCTCCGGCTGATTTCTGGTTCCTGTTCCCTCACTGAGGATCAGGACCGAATCAGCCGCGTACTGAAGCTTAGATCCGGGTGTACGACGGCACAGGTTTAAAAAGGGCCTCAGCTCGGGCGGCATTTCGCAGATAGAAGGCCGAGAAAAACCCTAAAAACCCGTGCGTTGCGTGTTGTGTTGAGACGCGGCCGGCAGCTACGGGCGCGTTTACGGTATCGTCATACTTGAATTTGAGTTTTGTTTTGTTTTCGTTAGGACTGAGCTCAGAGGGGCCCCAGGGAAAACTACCGGAGCCTCCAGCATTTAACCCAGCGTCGACACAAAGGGCACGAAAGCCTCAGTGCTTCAACGGGGCTTCATCTACCCATCGCTGGTAACAAATACCATCAGAGGAAGACTAAGTGCTGACGTTGAACTAAATACCCTCGGCGATGACTTCACCAGCTGCCGAGATTTCTTTAATAACTCGCTCTGTACAAACTCCTCAGCGGAGAAGTTGACGAAGTTAAAGAGGCTGCAAACTGTGAAGGAGCTCATCAGGCAGGAGCTCCGTGTAAGAGCTCCTCCGAGGAGCTGTTTGTTGGGACTCCCAAGAAAACGGGAAGCAGTGACTGCAGCAGCGGGATGTCGGCTACTGAGAAACGACGCTCGTAAGCGCGCGAGTGCTGAAATCCGCCCGGCCGGCCAAGTCGCTGCGTCTCCGCACGCCCGCTTCAACGTTGAACATTTCCTCAGGAGGAAACTCTGCTCAAGGTCAAGTGGACTTTTATCTCGTTATTCTGCAGGAGGAGAGGGAAGCCTTATCCGTCGTTTGATGAAGCGAAAGGTCTCCGGAGGGAAACGCAGTCTGCTGACACCATCACTACAGAGGCTGGAGCCACACTTTGGGTATTTCTTCAATAACGGGGTTAAATAATTTAACTCATCGATGAGAACTACGCGATGTTTAATTCAACCACTGGCTGTATTTCAGTTCCTTCTGCGCATCTGGAAGAACAGATGATAGTGAGGAATCTACAGCCAAGACGTTAAAGCTCCGCAGGAGCGAATGTCGACTCGAGCCGTGACTCACCGCGTTTTTGGTACTGGGAGGCAAATTAACTACATGCTGGGTGTCCGCCGCGTCTGCTTCAAGTGGTTCACGTCATAAAAAACCATTTCCAGGTGACTGAGCGTCACCTCTCACGGGACTGAGGGAGTAACACTGTTTAAAGGCTGCAACGCTTCCACTTAGATCACTGGCAGTAACACGAAAAGGCTGAGGAGACTTTTTCGGTGTTGGACTTAAGAGTGCAGATGTCTATGGACCCACCTGGTTTCCGGCGAACAGGTCTTTTTTTTCCGCTGCAGAAGCGAACTTTGCTGAAGACGCTGAAGATGTGTCTCTCGCACAGAGATCTCGGGTCTTTATTGGGACTCGAGCGTCTCTTGTTGGTGGCGACCTTGTCGCTGTTTGACTCGCGGGCCTGACGCTTCTGTCGGATCAGGGAGCTGGCGATGGCCGCCGCCATCTCCCTGAGAGGTGGACGGAGCCACTGAGGACAAAATATCGGCTCCTGCTCTGTGTCCCGAGTCTGAGGACGTTCACTTTTTTAGTCCAAAACAAGTGGCATGTCAGTCAATGATTGGAGGAGTCCACCGAGTCTGAGTGGGAACGTTTTTTTTGATTTATGGTCGCTCCATGATTAGAAACTGCTCATAAACGCTTTGGAGATCCACTTTGAGAAGAAGCCGACACCTGATATTCACATGTTCGTGTTTCAAAAACCCGAAGAATCTTTCAATTCTGTCAAAGTTAAGGGCTCAAATAAGGTTTCATGCGTTTTGTGCACTTTAGTCTCACAATAGGTGACATTTCTGTCCAACGGAAAAAAAGCTGGACGCTCTAAAAACCGCCCTCTTCGACACTTGAGGTTTTCAGGCGATAGAACATGTCAGGGCCCGATACCTTAGAAATACAGATATTTTCTTGCTTCTTTACAGTTTACGTGTTTGACATGTCGGTGTACGTTTACGTCTTGCAGCTGTTGTTCCCACCAGAGGAGGTGACAAAGCATCAGTCATGACGACTGGTCACAAGAAAACTTTCAAATTTTCTATGGCTGAAGAATCACTAACGGTGTCATTTGACAAAATTTTGTTTATGTTGGTTTCATCACGATCAAAAAAATCAATAACAATGATAAATAAAGTCCTCAAAGTTGTCAGACCAAAGGAAAGTTTGACGTCCACAGTTCCGTGAAGACACGGTCAAAAGCTCGGTCCAACAAGCGAAAAAGTGGACCTTGAGTTGAAATTGTTTTCTCAACTAATAAAAAATCTCCTGCCGGTTTCATACCAGTCACAGAAGTAGTAAGATACGCGACTGACATGCAGAACATTTATTTAGGACTGAAGAAAAAAAATCCCGAATCAATCGTTTCATCGTCTCATTTTGTTCTCGGTAATTACTGATCAATCGATAAGTGTTCCCAGCTCGTGGAGGTTGGAAGCTGGAGACATATGATTCCCAGTTTTAAACACGACAAACAGCACGAGCACGTCTGAATGAAAAAGCCACAGGCGTTTAGACTCTCCGACGGAAGCCCGTGGCCGCGGGAGCCGCTGGGATTCTCTCGCCTTACGCTCCAGAGAACCGATCCATCAACCGATGAATCAGGGACGACCCATCCTGTACGTCCGTGTCTCTCGGGGGTCCGTGGAAACAACGGGATAGCGTTGCCCACTCACTCCTCCATCGTCAACATCGGTCCATCGGCAACTTTCAGAGGTGTCGTCGATCGGAAACCCAGAAGGACTAGAAGGAACCTTCAGCAAACCCAGTGAAGTTCAAAATAACTCCAGAGCGACGGCAAGAAAATCCGGCGGCGAGAAGACGCGATAAGGCAGCGGATCACACACACACACAGACTCTATTCTGCTCTAGTTTACTCTACTGCCTTCCACTGCCTGGTCCTCTCCTCCTCCTCCTCGTCCTCGCAGCCTGAGAGCTGCTGAATGTGTTGAGAGGCTGAGCGAGAGGAGAGGAGAGCGGAGAGAGAGGAGAGAGAGAGAGAGAGAGGGAGAGAGAGAGAGAGAGAGAGAGAGAGGGATAGTCAAAGGGAGGAGAGAGAGCGAGAGAGAGACAGGAGCTGGAGGTGTGGAAGAAGCTCCTAAAAATATTCTGCCTGATGTTTCATGTTGCTCCCACATCGGACCGCTCTACCCCCACTCCATCATCCCGATACACGCTAACACACGACTGTTTCGGTCCCGCACCTGGTTTCATTTTGGATCAGGTTCAGGTAGATACAATACCCTGGACTCTTTCAGCTCTGTTTACACTTGTCATTTCAAGTGTCTCGTATCCAGATAAAAGCCACGTGACATTTAAGACTCTTTCGTTCACACGCTTTGTGTGTCCGTCTTTGTTTCCTCGGCTACGTGTGAATCTGGGTCGGTCCTCCTCCAGTCCAGGAGGAGGTGGCGATCCACCTGAAGCTGGTTGGTAACTGACAAAAACACAAAGGACCAAATGCACTCATCCACCTTTTTTCTCCCAACCCCGACTCCAATACCTCAACTCGTGCCAGATTTTTATAGGCCAGCCCGTGGCAAAGCGGACCTATGGCAGTTGTGGGTGTTGGTTGGCGTCTGCACTCCAACCGTTTGTTCCAGCAAGATGCATCACTCTGGATTTGGGACTTTGAGTTTGGCGCCGATCGGTGTGTCTGAATAATCCAGTGAGTGGCGGGTCATGTGCCTACGCATGAAAACAAAACGGTCACAAATGTTGAAAAGGTCACATGTCAAAGCAGGACCTAACGTCGGTGAGAGCAGGTAAACTCACTGCGTGTAAACAAAGAAAAGAAAAAAAAGAGAGAAAGGTTTGGATTTTTAGACGCAAACCTCTTTCAGCACTAAGTCTTGAATCCTGTGATACGTCTTGAGTTCACAATCATGACCGCTCCTCTAGTCTCCAGTTTCCAGTCTTGTTTTTATCGAACCAGGGTCCAGGTTAAAACCAGTTAAAATAAAATCTACAACCTCTGAGTCTCTTGATAAGAGACTCTCTGCTGTGCTGCGCACACACTTCCCGTTGGAGGCTGTGACTGCAGGGTTACATAAAAGCATTTTATGCCCGCTGCATCTTAACAGTGGCAGGGGAGCCTCACGAAGATGTTGTCAGGGCTGAATAACCGTGAGACCTGCTCTGAGACCTGCTCTGAGTGATGAAACACTCGAGAAGCCTGCAGGTATCCACACCACCTGACACTCAGCCAGCGCCCGCTCACACGGAGCAGGGGCGATTCACTCATCGCCTCACATCTCGCTGCGAACACTGGAGACCGAGCTGCCGCCTCAGGTGGGGCGACACAATCCTGAGAAAACTGATCCCAGTTCTGAGGACAGGTGGCGCGAGGCCTGGCGATGACAAGCTGTTTCAAAAAGAGCTTCCATCGGATTATATTCGCTGCATCCGATTACATTTTACATTCCTACAGATGTGTTTTGACAAATGATAATTACGATACAACAATTTTTCATCATCACTTAATCTGACGATTATTTTCTGTCCAAAAAATGTGTCCAAGTTGAAACGTACAAATGTTTTGTCCAAACCATGAGTCCAAAACCCCAAGATGTTCAGTTTACTGGGATATAAAACAGAAAACAGAAAACTGAGAGGACTGAACAAAGGAAATGCTTTTAAAGTAACTCGAATAATTCATCAGTTTTCAAAATAGTTAATTTGGTTCATTTCTCTCGGTTGACGAATCAACTAATAACGATAATAATCAGCAGCAGCAGCACTAGTTAGATGATGGTAATGATGCTACTGCTGAGCTATGATGGAGGCATTTGCTCTTTTGCTGAGGGCTTTAATTAACAGTTAAGTCGTGCACACGTGTTAAACATCTTCTTTGTAATTAAACTGGTCAGAATGTGTAAAGATTCAGAGTGTCACCAAACTCCCTGCGATATCTTCTCTGCTAGGACGCCTGAATGAATCTCGCCGTGACAGTTTCTGCTCTGACTCTGGCTTGGATAATGCTTGGGTGGCACCAGGCCTGGGCTTATGGGGCTTACACCCTGGAAAGTTCCAGCAAAGCCCCCAGTCTTTTATTGTTTATCACGCGTCGGGCTGGGCCACACGACCAACATCTCATATGCCGATATGGGTCAATTCATGTCCAGATAACGATACATATCACAATATAGCGCATTGTCTGTAAATTCAATGGATGAATAAATGAAAAGTAAATAAATGTGGATGTCCTCCTCAACTCTCGATATAAATGAGGCAACTCAACCCCAGTGAAGTGTTTTCAACTTGGCATCGTGTACCTGGGGTCGAGTGTTAGCACCAAGTCAGAAAAGCCGCGTTTCTCGAGCGTGTAAATTGGGCCCGTGTCCGTGCAGATGAAAGTTGCAGCTGCAGCCGTTATCTCCCTCCGTCTTCGTGACTCTTTGACATATGTTGTCCCGCGTCTGGGGTCTGTTTCGAGCACTCGTGTATATAAAAAATATTGCCGTAAAGGACGCGACAGAGTATAACATGAAGTGTTTGCTGTCGTCACACGACATATATCATCGTATCGCACTGTCCTGATCAAGCATCGTCACATTTTTTTGTATTAAACCCTGATAACGGCTGCGCGGGAACCGGCGAGTTTTGAACAGAGCGGTCGGAGCAAAGCGCCAACAGAACAGCAAACGAAACACAAAACCACAACGCCTCTGGTTCATTTACCCGCATTCGCTTTCTGCGGCTCCACTGTCACTGTCAAATAAAGGAAAATTCCAAAAGTAATATTTAAACAAACTGATTCAAGGATACATTTAAAAAAAAAAAAGACAGAATCAAACCTTTCTGTATTCATGGGATCGCCACACAAAAACAAGAAAAACATGAGAAGTTTTGAAAAAATTACCCAGAGATCAATCATTCTTACTTTATGTTGCAAATCTTGGTTTTCCCAGAAAAAAAAAATGTTTTGATGGGAGTTTATAATGTTTCTGACAATATTCATTCAGTCTGCAGACAGCTGTCATCAGTCTCTGGTGTAATTAATGCAGAGTTTTGAAAATGCTGCTGATGAGTTTATCTTCTTAAAGTCAGTCTTCCTACATTGAGTCAAACATTCCCCCCGATCTGAACTGGTAACTTCCCAGAGTTTCCAACTTTCAACCACCTGTGGAAGAACGGGCCGGACCTTGACCCCGACTGGCTGCTGCTGGTGGAGTGAAAGGTGACGCGACGGAGCAGCGTGACGACGAGTCTCCGTGAGCGGACGGGACAATTGGCTGCGAAGAGCTTGTTACACAATCCAGTGATGGGTCGCTGACAACAATCATGGAGTCGCCGTCGTCGTCGTCATCGTCGCACTGTGTGAGTGTGTGTCGGGCGTCCACAGTGTGGTGGAGAGAGAGAGAGAGCGAAGTGGAAAGAAAGTGAGGAAGAGTATTTACAAGTTTGACAGAGCTCACAGAGACGCTCGTTGTCCGTCGGCAAACGGACGACTTCTCGCTGCAGCCGCACGACAAAACCAACCAACCAACACGCAACATCGCAACCAAGCGGCAGCTGCCGCGATGAAGCCGGACGCTGCGATGCCCAACCCTGGCTCGGGACTTCCTCAAAGGACAGCTCCGTCATGTATGGTTTGCTGTTGGTCACTGACGTGAATCTACAAGTCAAAAGTTCACCACAGATCCACCGATTTCTCTCCAGACATTGGCTGTTTTAGACACTGCTCTGATCAGCCTTTTGTTCTAGAGAATATTTTTTAAAAACTTGGATGAATCGGGCGCCAATAAAACGCTTTGGTTTACATTCACTCAGTTCAACCAACATGCAGCATAAACGTCAACTGAATGGAAATTTACTGATCACCAGGCAGATCTATAATGTACAGCGGCTCAAACTCGTGAGGAACCCAAATGAAGAATTTGGCGTCAGTCGCTCTGGGAAACTGGTGGATACTGACGTCAGTCTATGAACTGTTCACTTCCCCTCCTACAAAAATCCCACTATTTTCTCAAATGTAACGAGCGGATATTCAATGACTGTAGCAGCTAACACTTCCTACAGCTCCCTTACAATTAGTACAGAACTGCATAGGGCTTTCTTGGAAACATTTACAGCTAAATACCAGCACTTTTTTTTTTAGGAATTTATGAGGAAAGTTTCCAGGAAATTAGCTGGAAAATACGGAACCTTTAAACTAAAATGTTACCCAATAACTTAAATGAAGGTACAGTGGAAGAAAAGAAGACTACGAGGAAGAGGAGAGTAACAACTGGGCATCTTAGAGGAGGGGAGAGATAAATGATACCCACTACTCTGCCCTGTAGTTTGGGAAGAGGAAGGTAGACTTTTTTCTTATTGTGCAGATAAAGAGCAAAAAGGGGAGAACAGCCACACATCGTATCACAAATCAGGTCCCAAATTGAACGCTGTTGTGTGTGTGAGCTTGAAATGAGATTTCTGTCCCTGCAAACATGTTTTGGGATCTGGAATCAAGTCTCTATTTTGGATCAAAAGCAACCCATCCTCCTGCCAAACGAAATGCTGTTTGAAGAGTGAAATGCTCAGACATCACTAAGATTTACGGAATCGGGCCTGATGAAAAGCGTGAAACATTGTCAGTAAACTGAATATTTCAGCGAGTGTGTCAGCTCCGCAGTCACGTGACGCGCAAACACTTTGATGCTAATAAAAACTAATCCTCCACGTCTAATCAGTTTGCTTCTGGGCCCGGGGCCGACGTGTCCGGCAGGTTTCACGGTTCCTGCTGACAGACTGGACTGAACCCAAGCTGAACAGGATTAACATCCTCGTCACCAGTAACCAGGCCCCGCGTCTGCGCTCTCCCCATGTCAGTGAACGCACCATCATGCTGAATGTAGGCCTACACCCCCGGCAGAAAAAACCAGGTCAGCGTCTGTAATTACTGTTGTGTATTTGCGTCCTCGTACCTGCACACTGGGACCGAGAGCGGAGAGGGAGAGGAGGACGAGGAGAAACATCTTCATCTCCCTCGTTCACGCAATCGCTCCCATCGGCGGCTCGCGATCAGTCGGTCGCTCTGTCCACCTCTGCCGCGGAAATTCCTGCGCCGCGGAGTATGAATCAACGCGAGTCGGGAGAGTTACACCAACGGTTCCTTTCGTTTTGTTTAAATTAACCTGCCGTCTCTTCTGCCAATGCGTGTCTGGTTTACCGTGTAAAAGGTCAGACGTTGTTTCGTCACCCAAACATACACAGAGAAAAGCAGGAACTCTAAGGCACTGGAGAAAGGGGAGTGTTTGATTTGATTCATAAACAGTTGCTGATTAATTTTCTGCTGATCCACATCAATTAGCTGACGGTTCTGTGAGTGGGGATCAACTTCGGAGGACTCTGATTTTATTTAGCTGGAGAAGGTTTCGAGACACCCACCACTCAGCTTCTGAGAGACGACATAGTAGGTGAAGGAAGTTGTCGGGCTGAACCATTTAGGGAAAATATTTAATTGCCATTTTTCTGCCAAATACTGCGATCCGATATATGTGGATAATATATTGTAGTGTAAACATGTACAAAGGGGGCCAAGGACGGAGCCTTGGGGAACACCATAGGTCAGAAGGGCCACAGACCACTACTGAAAAACTGGTGGTTAGTGTTTTGCGTTAATTTGATGTGACTTGACGACCAGTGGTGACTGACGTATCCGTCCCACCAGCTTCGTTTTCAGCGGACAGAGACTCAGCTGTGGTAGAAGCGTTTAACGTGACGTTTGCCATGTTGGTCATAGAAATGTGTTGATGTGAGAAGAGTTCGCACTGTGCAGATTCAGATTGTTGAAGCCTCAGACTGTAGCTTCTGTCCTCCGTCTCCTACGGTGCAGCCGTGCAGGGAAATGATCGCCTCACAGCCAGTATGGACGGAGGGATGATCGCCGCCACTCTATTCGTGTTCATGTGGGTGTTGTTTATAGAGCAGCAGTCTGTACGCACACATGTATGACCCACACTGACCCGTCCTGGTCTCATAGTCCCAGACTCTAGAGAGCTAAACCCTGTTTATTCGCTGAATAATGTCAGTCTGATAACTTCGTATCTTCACACACACACACACACACACACACACACACACACACACCCCGGTGGGAGAAGAGTCCAGGACTGAAGGACAGGAAATCCACTGTGGCGGCACCACAATCGATCCCACAGCTCATTAATACCCAGCAGGAGTGTGTGTGTGTGTGTGTGTGTGTGTGTGTCCAGTTGAGGTATGTTTCCTAATCAATAGACAAACTGCCTCATCAGAGGGCAGCGGAATGTCAGCAGGACAGTGCTCTGTACCCCCAGTACACCCAGTACAACCAGTGCGCCCAGTGCAGAGTACACAGAGTGCCGTATAGTACAGGTGGGTAGAACCGAAGAATCCTTTCAGATCAGACGCGCTGAGTCCGAACGGCGAGACACACTCATCGTCCTCCAAACATCGAACCACCGGAGGACTGCGACGAGCCTTCGCACAGTGTAGTCTTTACTTCTCTTCTCGCCAACACGTGCAGAGACAAACCGACAGCCAACGTCTCCTACTGATAAGAACTCTGCGTATCTGTGTATCTGCAGCCCTGATACATCTGGTTCCTCCGAGCCTCGGAGCTCCACCGTCTCCAGAAACTATTACCACGCGTCAGTGAGACGCACTGTTGCTCTGGGTGACATGTTCCTTCGTCACCATCGACACACACACACCGGAGTTTAGTTAGACTCAGTCCCACACACACACACACACACACACACACCGTCCCGCTGCCACAAATACTCACTAGAGCAGTGGTTTTCCGGAGCTTTCCGAACCACAGCACGCAGCTATAGTGTCTCTTTCCCAAGTAATCAATGTCTTTGCTTTTTGTGGAGACGCCTCTTACTCGGTGCCATGGCTGCCTTTGACAGCTTCTCCCGCAGATGAGTCATCCAGGTGTGGCACAGCGAACGTCCCCTGCGCCACGAAAAGCCGGAAGATCGTCGACGGACCTGGCTTCTTCTGGTGCTGTCAGGCCCCGCTGAGGGCCCAGCTCTGTTTACAGGGACAAATCTTTCCGTCGCTGCCCCGACAGCCGCGACTTCTGACGGACGTGTGTTTCGACGCGTTTGAAAACGAAATTCAAAAGATGCAGGTTTTGTACCATCGTTTGATGTGACGACGCATTAATAAAAGTGTAATTTATAAAATAAAACTGAGCCTGCGGCACCTTGGCCTGTCCTCGGGGCGTCCCAGGATGGCAGAGCATCCACTTTGGGATGTGGATTAATCCGCCGCGGAAAATAGTCCCCAACAAATGCACCGATTCCTCCTGTTTGGGTTTTTATTTTTCTGTGAGGTGTTTTTAAAGATCTACATCTTCAGTGTGTCTCCATCATCGTTGGTTTTTGCTCCGCATGTGGGGGTTTGGTGGCGACAAGACAAATGTAAAATATCACCAGACTTTCCCGGCAACTCACTGAAGAATTATTTCTTAATCTAAACACAGGCAGCATCCAACATGTTGAACCAGAGAAAATGACCTGCCACTGATTCCTTCATCAATTCACTCGGCTCAGAAACCCACACACACACACACACGCTGCAGCTAAACCCAAATCGAAGAACAGCACAGGAACAAACGGCAGTGTGGGCGGCTCAGAGGACAGCAGCTGGATGTTCCAACCAAACAAAGACCCTCGCCGCATGTCGACAGCATCACAGGCTGAGGAACGCTCCCCTTTGTTCCACTGTCTATTCTTAAACACATACAGTAAGTCCAGGATACATTTTTTACATCCAACAGTTTCTCCTCCTTTGTGGGGGCCAATTTCTGCCGATGACTCATCTCAGATTAACAAATACGAAAATGATTTTCCCGAATCCTGGATTTGAGGAGACTGAGCCGTTGGCTCCATCACTGAAGCCTTTCTTTTCCGTGTGCCTGCCACGGAGGAGACAGTGTCCTGTAAAGGTTTAGCTCAGCTTAGCACAAAGACTGGAAGCAGGGGCAACCGTTAGCCTTGCTCCTTTAAATGAGGAAAAAATGATACATCTTCCAGAAGCTGCACGATTTGGGAAGATGACACCGCAGACAGGTCACCCTCGTTTCAGGTTCAGCTTAAAGCCACGGGGATGGAACGGACTACTGCTGCGTCTAACGATCATCTCACGACCGATTCATCTGCTGATTATGTTTCTCCACCTTGTGTTTCCATAAAATGTCAGAAAAATAGTTATTACAAGCCCACTGTAACTTCCTAGATCCCAAGGTGACACCTTCATTTATTGCTGATTCACAAATCAATTGATCTATTTTGCATTATGTCGGTGAATATCTTCACATGAAGTACACACGTGTGTTTTCCTCCTCATTCAGTGTCATCTCAGCATCTTCCTCCAGCGTTTCTCCAAACACATCCAGATGTGAACAGGTCTGCGGATCTCAGTCGGTGACAGTGGATCCAGCTGTGTCTGAGGTTTGGCTTCATCATATTATCACCGTTTCCATCAGTGAGATGAATAAAGTTTGAACCAGTGCTGGACCAATCAGCTGCAGCCAGCTTACTAAGGTCAGTGTGTGACAGCAGACTGGAGACAGTCCGCCATCTGCTGGACATCAGGACAACTGCAGCTCACAAACTGATAATAAACCACTGCTGCTACTGCTACTACTACTACTAGTACTACTACTACTACTGCTACTACTACTATTGCTACTACTGCTACTACTACTGCTACTACTACTACTATTGCTACTACTACTACTATTACTACAGCTACTACTACTACTAGTACTACTGCTACTACTACAGCCACTACTACTAATGCTACTGCTACTAATGCTACTGCTACTAATGCTACTGCTACTACAACTACTACTAGAACTAGTACTAGTACTGCTACTGTTACTAAAACTGTTTGATGTGATTTCTGCTTCTTAGTTTGTTGATTTTCGCTCTGACTTTATTCCAGTTGTTTATTCTTGTCGTCTCACTGCAAATCAGTTAATCTGATCACAAGAACACACACATCCAACACATCCACACAGCTAAAGAGCCATGAGTGTGTGTGTGTTTGTGTGTGTGTGTGTGACTTGAATGTTTGATGTTGAATCACTATTTCAGGAGATTCTGCTGCTGCAAAATTCATGATTCTGAAAAACAACAAGCTGCTTCTTAAAAGCTTTAAACCCATCCACACACACACACACACACACACACAAACAGTTACACACACACACACGCACACACACACAAACAGGCACGCACACACACACGCACACGCACACTTATAATACTTACATGAAGGGGAAATGTGAATAGTTCCAGTATTCAACTGTGTTTTTTTTAACCGATATAGTGATGTTTACTGTATTTATGCTGTTTCTTTCCTTTCCAGTTGTTTATTACTTGTCACTGCAGATAAAACATTAAAGCCTCACATACAGAAACTGAATTCATTCATGGGAGGATTATGACACAAAAGGCCCCTGGGCACAGACATGGAAAAGGCCCCCCACCACTCCTTCATAGGAGCAGGACCCCCCAGACTGAAAGAGACAAAAAATAACCACAAACCATGCAGCTGTGTCTCTTTGTGGTCGTTTTGCGTCTCACTCTGGTTGTTTTTAGTCATTTCGTCTCTCTCTGGGATCTTTTGCAGGTGAGGACCAGGGGCCCCCCGACCCCTGGGCCACTAGGCCGGTGCGTGCCAGGCCCGGTCAGTCATCCATCCATTACTGTGTTTACTGTTACCGGATTCCCAGTCAGCGTATGAAGTAATCGCGCTGACCGATAGAGGAGGAGAGTTGCAGAGTGTGGCCAGCAGAGGGAGACAGAGGGATGTGGACAGCTGTATCGTCCCCATTCCCCGGCCCCAGACCGAGGCTGTGGTCTGAATACACACATGTGGAGCTTGTTACATATGAAACACCTGACAGAGGCCACTGGGCCCAAAACATAAATGTTCAATGAATTTCCTAAAGTTTGCGAGGAGCTGATTTTTGCTGGTTTGACTCATCACTCATTCTGTCACACAACTGTCTGAATACAGGTGAGCAAATGTCACTTCTGCTGCACCGTTCACATGTAGTCACTCGATGTCAAGCGCCCTCCACTAAACTCTGGACTGGAGCTCAGCCGCAAACACACGAGGTGCTGAAAGACCTGAAACTCACAGCTGCTCAGACAAAAATACATGATACTGTAAATATAACTGAGACTTATCACTGTCCAAAGGTCACACACACACACACACACACACACAAACACACACACACACACACACACACACACAAACAGTTACACACACACACACGCACACACACACAAACAGGCACGCACACACACACGCACACGCACACACTTATAATACTTACATGAAGGGGAAATGTGAATAGTTCCAGTATTCAACTGTGTTTTTTTTAACCGATATAGTGATGTTTACTGTATTTATGCTGTTTCTTTCCTTTCCAGTTGTTTATTACTTGTCACTGCAGATAAAACATTAAAGCCTCACATACAGAAACTGAATTCATTCATGGGAGGATTATGACACAACAGGCCCCTGGGCACAGACATGGAAAAGGCCCCCCACCACTCCTTCATAGGAGCAGGACCCCCCAGACTGAAAGAGACAAAAAATAACCACAAACCATGCAGCTGTGTCTCTTTGTGGTCGTTTTGCGTCTCACTCTGGTTGTTTTTAGTCATTTCGTCTCTCTCTGGGATCTTTTGCAGGTGAGGACCAGGGGCCCCCCGACCCCTGGGCCACTAGGCCGGTGCGTGCCAGGCCCGGTCAGTCATCCATCCATTACTGTGTTTACTGTTACCGGATTTCCAGTCAGCGTATGAAGTAATCGCGCTGACCGATAGAGGAGGAGAGTTGCCGAGTGTGGCCAGCAGAGGGAGACAGAGGGACGTGGACAGCTGTGTCGTCCCCATTCAGACCGAGGCTGTGGTCTGAATACACACATGTGGAGGCTTGTTACATATGAAACACCTGACAGAGGCCACTGGGCCAAAACATAAATGTTCAGTGAATTTCCTAAAGTTTGCGAGGAGCTGATTTTTGCTGATTTGACTCATCACTCATTCTGTCACACAACTGTCTGAATACAGGTGAGCAAATGTCACTTCTGCTGCACCGTTCACATGTAGTCACTCGATGTCAAACGCCCTCCACTAAACTCTGGACTGGAGCTCAGCCGCAAACACACGAGGTGCTGAAAGACCTGAGGAAACTCACAGCTGCTCAGACAAAAATACATGATACTGTAAATATAACTGAGACATCACTGTCAAGGTCACACACACACACACACACACACACACACACACACACACACACAAACAAGGGGGTGTTGGGGGTAATTTTAGTTGTGCGTTCTGTTTCTGTCACAGGCTACGGAGCTAAAAATGATTCTCTCTGTGTTTTTCTGTGTCGTCGACACCTGACCTCTGACCTCTGACCTTCACACTCTGACCTACATAACCTCCTCAGGTTTCCTTGCTCACAGTTGAGATTTAGATTTTATTTAATTTATTGATGCTGGTTGATTCCAATGGTTTCTAGTGTTTTGTTAACAAGTAGAACCTGCAGCAACAGTCACTAGGACAGGACCTGTCCCAACACAGCGTGTTCAAACCACAAATATACGGTGAACTCTACTATAAAATGAGTTGTGCAGTCTTTTATAAAATGCAGCGTTCGGTTCATCTGGCTAATGAAGTCACAGCCAGTCATGTCCGGTAATCGTCTGCGCAGTGACTCAGCAGGGAGAGTTTTGAGTTTTTAAAACGTTCTGTGGGAGTTTAAAGGACCCGGTTCTTGTGTAAAGTGTGTGTGTGCAGCTTGGGCCGAGAAATCATTTTGTTATAGTTACAAGTTGAGTGTTGTTTCTATTATGTTTTCTTGTCAGTGCCGGAACACAAATGCCAGTAAAAAAATCATTTACCTGGTTTATAATATCCACTGTTGTTGATGCAGCGCGAGCGCTTTCGTCTCTTTCTGTGTTATTTCTATTTTAGAAACGTGTGCGTACAAAGCGTAGGAGCCCGGTGAATTGTGTTTGATTAAAAATAAATCACACTTGTACCGGTGCCCCACAGCGATCGCAATCCGGCCACGCAAACCGGTGGTGATGAGAACGGAGAGAACTGTCAACCCTCTGGAGCTCTGAGCTCTTTAGCCCCTTTTGGCTCCTAGTTTTGGCTCAGTCTCGGTGCTTCCGGCAGCAGCAGCAGGCCAACAATTCTCCAAACTAAATGCCACAAAGTCATTTCCCGTTTCCAAACGACGCATAGCGGCGTTGTCTGATCAGACGTCCTCAGTTACTAACTACTAAAATGATTTATTTCATGTTTTATGTTTTCTGTTTTTATTTTAAATTCAATTAGGTTCCGGTGCAGAAACTACTTGGTTAAGACATGACAAGGACGTTTTGTTTCTCCAGCAACTTTCATAACAACTAAACTCAACGCGCTTTAAATTTAAATCCGTGTGGAAACAGCCACGGACACACACAGACAGTAGCTAATTACCTGAGACAACAGAAAAGAGGCTCCTTAAGTGTCTAAGCGCAGGAGCGGCGAGAATTTCATCGTGGGACATTGTGAGGCGAAAATAAAACTGGTGGCCGTGCACATCTGGAGTCGTTAGAGACGCCTATGAATTTATAGTAAAATAAGATTTTTTTTAAAAATATCCCGTTTCCGGACTTCAGGCCCGGTGAGTGTCTGCAGTACGCTGCTGAGGTGATGAAAGAACAAATCATGCCAAGGTCCCGATCGCGCCGATATGAGTTCAGGTCTGTCCCACAAGACGAGCCCTGCCCGTCCCTCCGTGAGCGGACGTGAGCAAATAAACGCCGCGTCCGTCAGCTTGTCGTGGACAAATAATCAGAGAACGCAGGTAGCGAGGTCGCGTTAAACGACACGAGCCGCTGAGGTTACTGCTCTGGTGCTCGCTTCACCACAGCAGTAATTATAATAAACCGTAGATATTTTCCTCCAAGATCAGTGTTTCCTGTTGTCAGGTGCTGGTGTGAGACACTGGTAGTTTGAACGAAGGACACGAGTATCATCGGTGTCGTTTGTGTGTGTGTGTGTGTGTGTGTGTGTGTGTGTATTAAGAGATATTTGTGAAGTGAGAAGTGGTCGGCTGTGATCTGTTGAAGGTGTGAAACACTGAGACCTGATCAGAGATGTTAACACTGATATTTATAATCTACCAGTTACATCAGAAGAGGCGGAGGACGACGACCGTCGACCACGGGTCTCGTTCTCCAGAACCCCTTCAAAGGCACGCCAGCCCGCGGCCTGGGTCTACCGACGCATCGCGACCTCGTGCTCAACGGGCGGCGGCACCGATCCTCCAGAGCAGCCGTGTAAATTCGCCCCGTCAGTCGAAGTTTAACAGAAGCAGGAAGCACGACCGTCACGCTGTCGGTCGTGAGAAAGAGTTGGACCAGGAGACGGCGAATGCTGGGACCGTATACCATCGTTTACCTACATGTGTCGTCATGTCACTCCTTGCTACTGTGTCTGTTTACCAAGACATAACACACTGTAGCACGTTGTGTGAGTCACAAGACTGTACATTAGTGCACGGTTGGCAACTTTATAAAGCTCTTTACGCCTTAACCTGTCTGTGCAGACCCGACGGTGTCATGTACAAACCGACCTCATCTATCGCTTTAGTCCACTCTATGAACCGGTCTGTAGCTGGTGTCTGCTTCCACATACGGTATATACTCTGTCCACCGTGTATTCATTGCTCCGGCTCAATTTTAGACCGTTCTATGGCCGGAGTGTTAGCCGACCGCCACACAGATGACGTACGACAGTGCCGACTGGACGGAGGGCGCGTCGGCGACCTCCTCACTCTGCACGTGGTTTAAACTGGGGATTAACTATTCGTGCGTATTTGCATGTTCTCGTAAGTTATCTGCACACGGCGCTTTGCGTACTTGAACATGAGATGCTTGAAAGGGAATTTAAAGAAAGGAAAACACAAGAAGAGTAGCAGGTTTGCTAAAACCAGCCTCCAAAGCTCAGATAAAACATCCGGCCCAGGTTTGTCTGTCCGTCTCCATCTATTTAGTTGTCCATCTAAATTTTTTTCATCCTCTCTACATTTGCCCAGAGCACCGCGTACGTGCACGCTGACTCCAACTGGGTCAGATTACTTGAATGCGTCGCCGGTAAATCTGGTTCCGTCAACACCTCGCTTCATTCTTTCTGAGCGCTGAAAACAAAACGCTTGTAGAGGCGTTTAGAGCAACACCGTCGTGATTTCTAGCGAATCCGTGGGAAGCGATTCTAGATTCAAAGCGCCGTCAGAGTAACTCGCTCGGATCTGAACTTACTTTCAATGTACTCGCTCTTGTTCTTTACTGTATTTACCTTCGGTTTTAGTTTGGAGGAAGGATTTTAGCAGCTCGGACGTCTTATTCGTTTTTGCAGCGTTAATTTATTTTATTTCTCGTTAGTTCTTTGCGGATGATGCTTGTAACAGAGGTGCAGTGTGTAGTTTGGGGCTGTGGGAGAGCCGTTATGATAGTGATTGTTTTGTGTCATTTGAAGTTTTGTCTGAGGACCCCTAGAAAACAGAGGAGATGGTGCATCCCAAGGGGTTTATCCTTACAATTTAAGCATGAAATAAAATAAAATACGCAGTCAGACAACAAGACACGCTACCAAGCACACCAGGACATCGTGTACCTGAGCCAACCTGCTGACTTCTTCCTCCCTTCCCACTGGTCATCAAATGAAAATGGTACTTAAAGATGATTAATACTCGAATACACTGATCACAACACACTGCTGCAGGTAGACTTCCATCGGGGGAACAGGAGACGGCTTTGACTAAAGTAAGTAAAGCCCAGCGCTGTGCTCAGGGAGCGGACTCACCCTGCTGGCTGCTCTCCCTGAGAGCGCTGCCCTCCTCCTCGTCTGCCTCCGCTCCTTTACTCTCGCCGGACAGCAGACGTCGAAACAGGCTGCAGTAACGGGTCATGGTGCACAGACACCTGACTCAGCTCCGAGGACGGATTCAGACCAGACCGGAGCTTCAGACCGGAGATCACGAGAGTCGGCAGGCGGTCGGTCGGTCTGCGAGGAGGCTAATCGACGAGTCGGTGGCTTCAGTGAGCGGAGAGTCACCTTTAAACGAACTCAGAGGAGGATCGGAGGAGTCATTACGGTCTCCGGGTTTCTGCCGCACATGCCTCTGACAGCTCACGCCCACGTGACGACACACAGCCCAGCTGTTGTCCCACCAACACTGTGAGCTACGCTCGCGGTGACAGCAGCGTAAACAGCAGCGAGCATGGACAGTGCACGGAGAAGACTCTTGGACTTTTTGGACGATGAGCCTTAATGTCCCTGTCCCCGCAGCGGTCCCGTTTCTCTGACACTAATGAGACCTGAGCTCTTACTCAGCTGCTGATGGTATTAAAATACACCTCTTTCTCTGACATAGTGAGCGTGTCTGTTGTTACAGGAATGTTGTGTGGTAAAATACGATCCTGTCATGACCATGAATCAAGTCACAGACTTTAGCGTGTGCTGTCCTCCTGGCTGGTGCGAGGGGGCGTGCGTCAGGCTCGTGGTGCGTTTGCCTGCTCAGCCTCACTGTTCGCTGGTTTGTTTTGTGGATCCTGTCACCGTATGAAAGCGTGGAAAGACTGGGAGCAGCTGAAGGTGACATTAAAAGGGGACCTACACCCTCAAATTCTGCCCCGTCCCATAAAAAAATGCAACAGCGGAGTGGAGGAGAGCCTTGTGGCTCTGTGCTTTCTGACGTTGGGGATGAGAGGACGACGATAATTATCATATTCGTAGGATAATTCAATAAATAAATGATCAGCGATTCTAACAAGCTCTCAATGTTACGATAGTTTCATTGTTTTTGCCATAGAGAGTGAAACGGTTGAATGGAGAGCTGATGTAGAACCATCCTGATTGTTCATCACACAATAACCATGTTAATAATGAACGATGGCAAACTGACCCCGGATCTGCCATTAATGATTCAATCACATCTCTGCTGACGCCTCTTGGGACGGCCTGTCGCCAGTCACAGCCTCCTCTAAACTCTTCGTCACTGTGTTTCACGAGTTGTGCGTTTGGTTTTATGACCACCTGCGTCAGCGCGGCTGGTACTGTTCTCACCTTGTGAGTCTGTGTGTGTGTGTGTGTGTGTGTCACCATGGCAAAATGTGGACCAGGAGACACCTACTGTATCAGGAACTACCATAGAGGAGGTGTGGAGTAATTTAGCAGGTGTCTGTCTGTGGACAGATGTTGTCACCACCACACATCACAACTGTGCAAGTTACAACAAGGAAACTTTAAAGGTGTTTAGCTGAGATCAAAATGTGGGAAGTGTTCAAAGATGGTGGTGGTCTGACCCATGAGTACTGAGTACTCCTGTAATAATGCAGTAATGACTGAGTACTACTGTAATAATGTAGTAATGACTACTGAGTACTAATGTAATAATGTAGTAATGACTGAGTACTAATGTAATAATGTAGTAATGACTGAGTACTAATGTAATAATGTAGTAATGACTACTGAGTACTTTTGTAATAATGTAGTAATGACTACTGAGTACTACTGTAATAATGTAGTAATGACTACTGAGTAATACTGTAATAATGTAGTAATGACTGAGTACTAATGTAATAATGTAGTAATGACTACTGAGTACTCGTGTAATAATGTAGTAATGACTGAGTACTAATGTAATAATGCAGTAGTGACTGAGTACTCATGTAATAATGTAGCAACGACTACTGAGTACTCTTGTAATAATGTAGTAATGACTGAGTACTAATGTAATAATGTAGTAATGACTACAGAGTACTCTTGTAATAATGTAGTAATAACTGAGTACTAATGTAATAATGCAGTAATGACTGAGTACTCATGTAATAATGCAGTAGTGACTGAGTACTCATTTAATAATGTAGTAACTACTACTGAGTACTTGTTTAATAATGTAGTAATGACTACTGAGTACTCGTGTAATAATGTAGTAATGACTGAGTACTAATGTAATAATGTAGTAATGACTACTGAGTACTCCTGTAATAATGCAGTAACGACTGAGTACTCATTTAATAATGTAGTAACTACTACTGAGTACTTGTTTAATAATGTAGTAATGACTACTGAGTACTCGTGTAATAATGTAATAATGTAGTAATGACTGAGTACTAATGTAATAATGTAGTAATGACTACTGAGTACTAATGTAATAATGCAGTAACGACTGAGTACTAATGTAATAATGTTGTAATGACTACTGAGTACTCATTTAATAATGTAGTAATGACTACAGAGTACTCCTGTAATAATGCAGTAATAATGTAGTACTGACTGAGTACTAATGTAATAATGTAGTAATGACTGAGTACTAATGTAATAATGTAGTAATGACTACTGAGTACTAATGTAATAATGTAGTAATGACTGAGTACTAATGTAATAATGCAGTAATGACTACTGAGTACTCATTTAATAATGTAGTAATGACTACTGAGTACTCTGTAATAATGCAGTAATAATGTAGTAATGACTGAGTACTAATGTAATAATGTAGTAATGACTACTGAGTACTCCTGTAATAATGCAGTAATAATGTAGTAATGACTGAGTACTAATGTAATAATGTAGTAATGACTACTGAGTACTAATGTAATAATGTAGTAATGACTGAGTACTAATGTAATAATGCAGTAATGACTACTGAGTACTCATTTAATAATGTAGTAATGACTACTGAGTACTCCTGTAATAATGCAGTAATAATGTAGTAATGACTGAGTACTAATGTAATAATGTAGTAATGACTACTGAGTACTAATGTAATAATGTAGTAATGACTGAGTACTCCTGTAATAATGCAGTAATAATGTAGTAATGACTGAGTACTAATGTAATAATGTAGTAATGACTGAGTACTAATGTAATAATGCAGTAATGACTGAGTACTAATGTAATAATGTAGTAATGACTACTGAGTACTAATGTAATAATGTAGTAATGACTGAGTACTAATGTAATAATGCAGTAATGACTACTGAGTACTCATTTAATAATGTAGTAATGACTACTGAGTACTCCTGTAATAATGCAGTAATAATGTAGTAATGACTGAGTACTAATGTAATAATGTAGTAATGACTACTGAGTACTAATGTAATAATGTAGTAATGACTGAGTACTAATGTAATAATGCAGTAATGACTGAGTACTAATGTAATAATGTAGTAATGACTACTGAGTACTAATGTAATAATGTAGTAATGACTGAGTACTAATGTAGTAATGCAGTAATGACTACTGAGTACTCATTTAATAATGTAGTAATGACTACTGAGTACTCCTGTAATAATGCAGTAATAATGTAGTACTGACTGAGTACTAATGTAATAATGTAGTAATGACTGAGTACTAATGTAATAATGTAGTAATGACTACTGAGTACTAATGTAATAATGTAGTAATGACTGAGTACTAATGTAATAATGCAGTAATGACTACTGAGTACTCCTGTAATAATGCAGTAATAATGTAGTAATGATTGAGTACTAATGTAATAATGTAGTAATGACTGAGTACTAATGTAATAATGACTACTGAGTACTAATGTAATAATGCAGTAAAGACTACTGAGTACTCGTGTAATAATGTAGTAATGACTGAGTACTACTGTAATAATCCAGTAATGACTACTGACTACTCTTTTAATAATGTAGTAATAATGTAGTAATGACTGAGTACTAATGTAATAATGTAGTAATGACTGAGTACTACTGTAATAATCCAGTAATGACTACTGACTACTCTTTTAATAATGTAGTAATGACTGAGTACTACTGTAATAATGCAGTAATGACTGAGTACCACTGTAATAATGTAATAATAGCTACTGAATACTCATGTAGTAATGTAGTAATAATGTAGTAATGACTGAGTAATAATGTAATAATGTAGCAGAGACTCGTGGGTCTGAACGTCACCATGTTGACGAGTGTTGCGTCTGCTTCCGTGTCCTGTGGCCATAATAAAAGTCGTCTGGTGGTTGGACACACTGCAGTCAACCTGTTGACCTGTCAACCCAGGGATGTAACGTTACTGTGAACCACAGCCCAGACCCTCAAACACACCTCGTTGTACACACAGACACACACACTGCTCAGTGTAGCGTGGACGGAGACGTGGAGCTAACCAGCCACGAGACAACACGGTCTCTCTGTCTCTGCCGTAAAGACTGGGAGGACTGGGAGTCTTTGACAGCCCGGTTTCAGGTCTGGCTTCAGTGTGAATGTGATCCTGCAGTAAGAGGAGAGGGTTATTCTGAGCGTGCAAATAGCAGCGAGCGGAATGTGAACACAACTCTTAATATCAGAGACCAATAAACTGTGACAGACAGAAAACACTCCACACGCCGTAACTTAACTTTACAGTGGGCTGCAGACAGTCTGGTCCTCGGGGCTCGGTCTCCTCCCGCTCTCCGATGAAGCGGCTCATAAACACTACATGCCGACTGCGACGGCATCTGATAACACGCACGGAAGGTTGATGACACCAGCGCTGTCAAAAAGAAGGAAGGATCGCAGAGGAAGTTGGGGATGATGATGAGGTGCTGCTGGGAGCTCGACTCCTGCAGCTTGACTCGTAAGGCGCTTTCCTCGAAGGGAAAAGTCGTGATCACAAAAAAAAAAAAAAGCCGCTGCACCACAGAGAAACGTCCTCAAGACCGGCTCTCTGCTCAAGTTCCCCATCTCAAGAAGTCAGAATTCAGCAAGACTAAAGTCAAGACGCCATAAACTAAAGATGCTCTGAACGGGAGCAGCTAATGGCAGGAAAAGTGATGATGAAGATTTCAAAGATGTAACATCCAGATCAATACCTGAGCAGCAGTAATCGCACTAATGGACATTTTAGCTTCTGTTCATTCAGATGTCTCTCTGCAGTATCTAAGACATTATTTACACTACGTCCTGTTTTATTCTTCTGTGCAATCTTTACTACAGTTGAGATCACTGCATTTATCACATATATTTTACTGTTGTTGATCCTCTGCAGATTGTTTTTCTTCTACGTTCAGATGATTTTTATCCTTCAGCTTCCTCCACATTGTAACAAATACGGAAACATGTGATAAAAACCTAAATAATGTTTCCT
Source organism: Xiphias gladius (assembly GCF_016859285.1). Classification (NCBI taxonomy): domain Eukaryota; kingdom Metazoa; phylum Chordata; class Actinopteri; order Istiophoriformes; family Xiphiidae; genus Xiphias; species Xiphias gladius. The sequence continues at coordinate 27,408,802 of NC_053406.1, read as the reverse complement.
CATTCTATAAAAATGGTAAAATGGTCTCATCTGGTTTCTGTTCATTTGTGATGTCTTGTGAGCTCATGTGGGCCGAGCATTTTCCCAGATACGCATGATACATCGCCCTCCTCATCCTCATCCTCAGCCTGACCTTTGTAGGGTCTTATTTTGGGAGAATCGTAGCTGGAAGCTCAGCACTCAGGGGCCCCGCGGCTGGACACGGTGCGTTCGGAGACTGCGAACCGCAGGAGCCGTGTTGTGTTTGTGTTTCGGCTGAAGCCCGACGCTGCCGCTGTGTCACTGCAGAGTCTGTGCTCGGCCTGGCCAGCAGGGGGCAGACGGCGGCAGGAGCCGAGGCGCCAGGGTGCGGCCGAGGGGAAGGACGCGTCACCAAACCGGCCGCTTCACCGGCGAGCGACCCCGACTCCCTCGGACTGAACGATTCACGTTGTTCTAACGGGAGCACGGAGTCAGACGTTTCGTTATCTTTGGAGCGAACACACTCTTCATCGTGAAAGCTAATTTGTGACAGTTGCACCAACGGACTGAGATGATTGTTTTTCATGTTAATTACGTCGGCATGTCTTTAACGATGCCCGTTAACACAGGCCGAAGCAGTTAGCTGAGTGATCGCACGCCGATCGCCTGAAAGCTAATCAGCGCCAAGTGTTGTGACTGACTAGTCATTGAAGTCACCGTTTCAACGAAAATGCCAAACAGGTTCCGGTTCGAGTTTCTCCGCGGTGAGGGTTTCCTGTCTCTGGGTTGGGGACGAGAGAAGACATTTAAAGAGCTCGGCGTGGACACGTTCCACTGTTGTCTGACATCTTATACACGTCGGGGTTCGCCCTGAAAAGTCTTGATGTGGATCCAGCTGTAGACCAGCTGTAGACCAGCTGTAGACCGGCTGTAGACCAGCTGTAGACCGGCTGTAGACCAGCTGTAGACCGGCTGTAGACCAGCTGTAGACCGGCTGTAGACCAGCTGTAGACCAGCTGTAGACCGGCTGTGCTCCTGTAGGTGTGGACCCGTGGATCTATAGAGAATCTGGGCACATGCGTCACATCACCGCCCGACATCAGGAGAACCGGACCGGCCGGGCAGAGTCAGTTAGAAAACCGCCTACGAGCCCACGTCCAGGTTTGGCCCAGGTCACGTTGGCTCAGACGTCGGCCTATGAACAGGAGTATTGATTCTCAGGTGATTGATGATCCATCAGTGCTCAGCAGGTTGAATGTGGTGTATTTTCATTTCATCTGGCTCAAAATGGAAGGTTACGACTGTCGGATTCTTCCGTCGCCTTAACAACGGCCGCAGCGTTTGCACGTTGCCGTAGCAACCTGGACCACAGGGATTTGTTTCCGTGGTTATCTTGATTTTATTTACGTCTGACAAAATTTAAAAAAAAGCTGTATCACGTATTTGCTCCGTGTCCATTTCTACGTTAAAACTTTGATTGAAAATCAAATTTATTCTAATTTGACTTTGAATTAAGATTTTTTTTGGTCAATACTTTGATTTCATATTGATGAAAACATCGAATCTGATTTTGAATATTTTACAGAACATTGTAACAATCTGATAATGTTGTGATAATTATCATGATAACACCCCCCAACACACACACACACACACACTTACAGTCACCACGGTAACTGCTCCATCCTGTGTCACCGCTCTTGACTTTGTTCATGTACGTCTCACTAATGACTCCTCATGTACCTGCTGCACGGGATTTTTTAGGATTACTGCAACCAGTACACAAGCGTGTGTGTGCGTGTGTGTGTGTGTGTGTGCAGTCGGGGAGCGGGTTGTGTTCATCCATGGGGTGGAGAAGCACTGCAGCAGTGTGGGTGGGACAGTGAATTACTCACACCCCGAGCAACAACACAGTGTCTCTGTACATACACTATTCCCCACACACACACACACACACACACACTCAGGAAAAAGATATGAAGCACTGATTTCAATTTGTGCTGCGTTCAATGACAAACACAGAACTCTGGATTTCCAATCGCTGCTGGGAGAGATCAAATCGAACGGGACAGTTTTCTCATAACTACGTCACCGCTCACACACACACACACACACACACACACACACACACACACACAACGGAAAACAAATATCACGGTCACAGGTGGAAATGCACCAGTGGGCAGCAAATCAAATTACCGAAACTGACTTCAAGTAAACAAACTACAAGAACCAGACGGTGGTCTGGATCTCTGCGGACCGTAGCCGTTCCCACCCTCAGATGAACTCAGATTTTCTGTCCGCTCTTCGAATTCCCCGTCCTCTTTCAAACTACACGTCACACACGATGCGACGTCCTGTCACGGCAATGACGTGAACACACACAGATACAAACGCTGGCTCTGCGTAGTTCACGATCCGCAGCGCGTGCCACTTCCTGTATGCCAGTTCTCAAACTTTTTCTGACGTGCCTCGCTTCACAAGCCGAAAAAGTCCCCCCCCCCTCAGCATCAGCCAGCTCTCGTCTGTTTATTCTCACAGTCATTCAACTTAGTGTCACGCCACCATTTTCCCCTCGTCATCCACGCCCCCCCCGCATTGGCTCTGTGCCCCCCCCCAGAGTGAGAACCACACCCGTGCCCTAATAAACCCTGATTTCCCACTGAAAACCGTATCCGACGAACGTTTCTTCCTGTTTGTTAAAAGCTACAGTGTTCAGCTGTTTCAGGAAGTGACTGGGCCTTTTTCCAAAATAAAACTACATGGGAGTGATTTCAAAGATTCACCTCTTCAGCAGGACCCAGTGGGTTTAGCGCCGAGAGAGACGGACTGAGGACGGGGGTCAGAGAGGCGTCGAGAGACGGACTGACGCATTGTTGGTTTGAGTCTTCGTGTTCATCTGCCGCAGCCACAAAGCCGCATAACATTAGACTGTTCGTCAACCCAGATCCACAGCAGGGAGCCAGTGTGTGTGTGTGGAAGAATTTTGCTTTGTGAGGACATTTTGTCCGGTGCTCAGACCTTCAAAGGGCTTTTTGAGGGTTAAGACCTGGTTTTAGGGTTCAGATTAGAATCAGGTTCAGGCTAGGGTTAGGGTGAGGGGGCTGGGGACTGCATTAGTCCTCACAGCTAATGTAAGATATGTGTGTGTGTGTGTGTGTGTGTGTGTGTGTGTGTGTGTGTGTGTGTGTGTGTGTGTGTGTGTGCGCGCTGCGGAGACCATTTGCAGCAGAGCCTCATAAATAACTGAAAGGTCTGCTGACTCTCTCTCTACATGACGGTACACTTTAAGTTAATGCTCACTCGCTCCCCTCCCCTCTCTCTCTCTCTAACACACACACTCATTCACTGTCTCTCGCCCCTTCACTCTGTCTCCATGGCGATGGACCACACCACGTTTTCATTGACCTCGGCGTCCGTCCAACGCGAATTCAGACGACATCATCATCCATCACTGCAGCCGTTAGCCACATGCTAACACTTTGGCATGGATTGCGTGGAGTGGTATCAGGCTCCGTGCTGATGCTGTAGCAAACCGACACACGCGAGGTTCAACGGCGGCACAAAGCGAAGCTTCCGACCGAGCATAAAGCCGAATCTGCGCCTCTCTAAAACCGTTCTACCAAAAACTAGTCGCGGTGCTGAACAATATTTAGCGTGACTGCGATTTAAATGCTGATCGTCTTCCTAAAATTAAACCCGGGCCTGCGTTTGTGACCGGCTTCGTTTCAAACCGAGCATCAGATGTAGTCGAGCGTTTTTCTTGTTTTTATACGAACACGTTCAGTTGACGAAGGTTCAAACCCGACGTCACCCAGAGAAGAGCTGTCATGATATTATAAGATAATAATATCATACACACTGTATCATACACTCGTCCACCGCAGCACCAAGTGCTTCAGATTAAACTAATTGCACAAGAAAACAGATTCTGAGCATGAAGATGCTAAATACTAAGAACACGCAAAGGCTGCACACTAACTAAACTCACAACGCTTCATAGCGCTCAGAGGGCAGCGGCGTCGGCCAGGCGACCGCGTCCGACCGCGTCGGCAAGGCGACAGATCGATCAGAAAACCGCCCCCGCTCCTTTAAATGGACGTGTGCGTGATGTAATGTGTCATCGGCCGCTTGCTGAGGTCCTTTTCCGAACAGAAGGGGAAAAAAATTACAATAAAGTTCCTATTAAATTAAGTTCTGACGCCATCAGCTTCCATTAAATACTGTATGAAAGGTGAGGAGAGCTGAGAGCTGCTGGGAATGATGGAGACGGAGAGAGCGAAACCAGTAGAGAGAACAAAAGGCCATAAAACAGGGAGGGGCACACACACACACACACACACAGCAGCCTGTTTGTGCTGAGCTCAGCATCTCCTGCTGTTTATGTCCCACAAAGGAGGAGGAGGGGTGTGTGTGTGACATGAGGCCTTAAACCAGTCGTCATTTATGAACACACACACACACACACACACACACACGGCATGGCTGATCACCACGGCTTCACAGAGTCAGAAACCCTGAATCCTGGTGGAAACATCTGTGTTGTAAAAGGTTGAGCACGAGTCCCATACAGCTGTGGACCACCACCGGCAGACGACCAGACCGGAGCTCGGACTCTCCCTCCGGGCTGCTACATCATCCCTCATCCGGGGCCAAGCCCAGCCGCGCCCCGCACGGTGCGGCCGCCAGAACCCCACCAGATCAAGGCGGCCGCAGACTGCCAGTCCTCGAGGCACGATGGGAAACGCCTGGCTCTGCCCTGACCTAAGAGCTGATCGGTTCACATGTCGAATCAACGTAGCGCTTCAGAGAAACTTCTCGTTTCCGTTTCACTGAAGAGACCCCGATTTTATGAGTTTATTCTGTTCGCAGACGGTTCGCTACGTTCCTCCTCCGTTTCTACGGATTAGCTTGGTTTAGCGACTGATCAGTGGCGGCAGCTGATCAAACCGACAGTGAGTTTTAGGAGCGTTCTCAGCCGGACCACGAGGCAGACCACTGCAGACACTCTGCTGAGCTCGTAGGTCATCACAGCTCAAAGACTGAATCCCTTCCCACGCTACGTTAGGAAGGAATCACTTCACAGCTTCTATGGACCAGAGGGAGGATTTAGACACCAGGAACTCTGTACATGGGCACACGGGCATATGAGCATTACGACAAAGTTGAAAAGGGTGAACTCGTCCTTTAATATACTGTATGTGCTTCTAATAACCACATCTAAGAGTTCACTGTTCGAATGTTGTAGTGTTGTTAAGTGATTTCTGTGGATTTACGTTGATACCTGGATCAAATCCAGAATCAGTCAGTCACACACACACACACACAGTCAGACAGTGTTTGGGTGTTTCTCTACTTATAAGTAGAAACACAAACAAAGATCGACAAGAAATACACACCTTCCCTGGAATGCTGTGTGTGCGTGTGTGTGTGTGTGTGTGTGTGTGTGTGTGTGTGTGTGTGTGTGTGTGTGTGTGTGTTATCCGTTCAGTCTCTCAGGTTACTGTGTTCTGGTCAGCGGGTCACTACAGTCCTGAATCGTGTGGATCTGATCCCAGAATCAATACAACACACTGATCTGTCTGCTGTAAACAAACAGCACTGAAATTGAAGCTGACTTCATCTTCAGACACACACACACACACACACACACACACACACACACACTACTCTACCCTGTGGTTACGTTAGGTCAATCACAGACCAGCTGATCCATCAGACAGACTAAATCCAGAGTCCTCCATCAGGCTGTAGGTCAGATGATTGACAGCTTGGTCCTCCACTCACACATCAGCTGAGGGAACGAATCCTGCACCTGACGGGATGAACACCACGCTCACCCGGCTGCTGGTTTTTAAAAATAGAAAACAGAATCACATTTTTCCCAAACAAAATCAGCTGAGTCAATCTGGACAGAAAAGAAGAGTTTAAGAAAGTAAAGCTTTGAGTCCGAAGCTCGGACGATGGGGAACCACGTGGAGAACGTGATGGAACCTGACGTTTCTGTTGGTTCCGTGTGTTGATGTGAGGAAGGTTCCAGCCTCCTGGCGGCTCCTCACAGACCCGACGGTTTCCCGTCTTCACGCTTCACGTACGTCGGCGTTTGGTCGCTCAGTCTGCTTCCCTTTGGGTTTTATGATTTAGACTTTCTCTGAGCAAACAGAAGAAGTTGGTAAAAAGAGGTGGCGGGAAAGGCATTCGTTGATGTTCAGTTCTGTGTCTTCTCTACGGGACGTTCGTGTACAGTCATACTTTCTGACCTGCACATGGACGTCTGTGCAGACTCTGGAACGTGGGAAGCGGAGCCTGAGCGATGCAGGGTTTCTGAGGCCGATACTGACGTTTCTATTCGAGAGCTTCAGAAACCTGAAGATAAATCCACTGATTTGACTTTTCTTTACCCAACCGGTCTGATAAAGTTAACAACTGCGACAAAGAACCGCAGTCCCCTCCTGCGCCCTTGTGTGACCCTGAGTGTTAGTGTTTGTTGTTGTGTGATCAATCACTGTGATCGGTCATCAATAATCTGGTCAGACTGTGGACACTGTCCCCAGCATTTCTCTTTGGATCCTCGAATCTTCCAGCAGAGGATTTCGGTTTGGATGCACAGAACTACCCGTCTGTCTGCCAGCCTGCATTTCGATTTCCTAGACCACCGCTCATCCGATCGACTTCAAACTTGCCGGGTGTGTTGCCGAGGCCCCGGGGAAGTTCAGTGTCGACTCTGAGCGTGGGGCGGCGCAGCACCCGGACAATTTACAGCGCGCGCATGCCAGGGTTTTACGAAAGGCGGAACTCGACTGCGACGACTTTCTACGCCGCCGCCCGCACACACTATTGCAGCAGAGCGGAGCAGCCGACTCCACAAATGACGCGTTGACTCTGGCACTGCACCAAGCCCGGAAACCTCACCGTGACAACAGGACTTCAGGAGGTTACTGCTCCCTGCCAAGAAATAGTCTGGCCCATAACCTCACGAAAAACCACAATGCGTCGGTTTTACGCTTTGGCTTTTTGTAGAGATCAAACAGACGAGATACAACGTGTTGATCGGAGAGTCTAGAGGTGCTGGTAGGTGGATTCTGTTCCCTTTGGACGGAGCCAGACTGAAGAAACCAAACATTCACAGGGTTGGTGGTGCATAAACGCTCCACAACAAAAAGAGGAAGAGAAGAAAAATCAGACTATTGCAATACTTCCTGTTATAACACAAAATATTTCCTCTTAGGAAAGATGAAACCATTTTTACTCCCATAAAAAACCAAGAGAGCTGCAACGATCAGTCTTTTTTTTTTTAAATGATAATGCTTTGCTTTTCTTTGTCACATGACATTAAACTGACCCTCCGTGGGTTTGGGGCTGTCGATCAGACAAAACAAGACATTTCTAGACGTCCCCTTGAGCTGCAGGAAGTCACAACAGGTATTTTCCCCCTTTTTCCTGACATTTTATGGGCAAGTCGATTAACAGGGAAGATCACCGGCCAGCAGCTGACCAGCTTCTTTAACCACACAGACATTCGATTCAATGCACTTCAACTGTGTGTGTATATATATATATATATCTCTATATATATATATCTCTTTATATAGATATATATATAGAGATATATATATCTATATATATATAGATATATATAGATATATGTATAGCACCAAATCATAACGGAGGTTATCTCAGGACACTTTTCATGCAGAGCAGGTCTAGACCAGGACTCTTTATGGTTATTATTTAAGGAGACCCGACGTTGCCCCATGAGCAAGCACTTGGTGACAGCGGCGAGGAAAAACTCCCTTCAGCAGGTAGAAACCTGGAACAGAACCCGGCTCGTGGTGGGGGGGCGGCCGTCTGCCTCGACCAGACGGATGCAATAAAGGCCTCCCGGATGTAAAGCATATAGAGCTGATGTTTCAATGCTTTATGTCGTGCCTGTTTTGTGTTGGTGAAACCGATGGAGAGAACCACACGGTTTTCACAGACGTGAGATCGATATCCATCTGAAAGTCCCGCTCTCAGAGACAAAGAGAATAAGTGTATTTATAAACAAGCTGAACTCTTCCTCAAATGATATCCCAGTTCAGGTGGGTTGGAAACTGCACTGGGCCGCAGTTTCGGCGGTATTACACAGCGTTTATGTTGCGAGCTGTCTCGTGAAGAGCAGAGAGCTGACTCACTCTGGCTTCTAACGCTCATCTCACAGACCTTTCCCTGACATCAGCAGAGTTTTCGCTCGGCTTCCTCTCGCAGCCGAGAGGCGCTGCAGACAGGACGGGCTCCAGAAACGTCAGGACTAAAGCCAATTACCGCAAACTGCCTGCTTATCGACCGCGCCCCGTTTACACCGAGTCACCCGTCACGTGTCCTGTGTGGGTCAGATACCTGCCTCGGCTCCGAAAGGTTCGGTGTGAATGCATCAAAGGCCGGTTGCTGTCCGACCCTTCAAGTCGCCTCCGAAAACGGACCCGTGTCACTCACCCCGTGACTTTCTTCGTACGTCCGAGGTCTGTCTCCACCACTGAGCCCGGTCTAGATCCACATGTGGCCAGTGAAACTGATAGTGATGAGATTTGTGACAGAGATACAGATGTGTGACTGGGTGTAAATGAAAGTGTCTTAGATCTCGTCTGGATGTTACGGGATGGTAAAAGGTAAATGACTGCACTTATACAGTGCTTTACTCTGGACCACCCGAAGCGCTTTACGCTACTGCTGCATTCACCCATTCACACACACACACACACTCACTGATACAGCACTTTTCTCTGCATACAGCGCATTCTCTAATACACACACACACACACGCTCACACACCGATGATACATCGGGGGCAATCTGGGGTTCAGCATCTTGCCCAAGGGCACTTTGACACGTGGACTAGAGGCGCCGGGGATCGAACCACCGACCCTTGCGGTTAGTGGACGACCCGCTCCGCTCTACCTCCCGAGCCACAGCCGCCATTATCTGGATACGGAAACGCCTGGATGACCGGTGGAAATGAGGCTTAACACCGATTACATGTTTCTGATTAAAGCAGTTCAGTCTTTTCCCTGAACAGGTGAAAATATGTTTGGTGGTTTGCTAAGTTCAGGTCTCAGATCTGTTTAAGTGAAATGCATGAAGCTCCTCTCGGAATTTATCCCGGGAACTCCGGTTTCTTCTACGCTCACCAAGTGAGCAACACTGTCGCGTCCCTGAATGTCAGACTGTGTGAAGTCACATTATCGGCTAAATTGTAAACACGTTTGTGGGTTATGAAACCGTGGAGCAAAGATTTATTTTCCTTGGCAAAGGCAAAACTGAAACATGACACATCTGTTTTAGGTCGCCGCGTGCAGGAACAATAAAGACCGGCAGCACTTTCGAGGACGTCGTCTTTATGCATATTTTAAATGGACGCCGTCACACGCCGCAAGGCGTGGGCCGTGAGCACGGGCGGGACAGAAGCCGAAAGTCTGCTCCCTGATTCCTCTGCACTGTTTGTGGTGACAGGACGTCGGCCTGACATCTGCAGACATCTGTTAGCTGGTTGGCTTTTTTTTATACAAATGACAAAAACAGAGGGAGGGGCAGAAAACGAGCCGTCCACCGCCCCTGGTTAGACGTGTACACGGTCTGTACGCCGTCCTTCAGAGGGGTCAGAGGTCAGATTGAGTCAAAGCTAGATTCACTAAAACAACAGCTGTGGAATCTCACATAGATGGTACTTTGAGTTACTGCCGTTTTCTTTCTGTTGCTGGTCGTTTTGTTTGCGTTTTCTAAGGCCGCCGCCCCACCGTCGAACGGTCGCCGCACGTTTAAGATGTTACTTTAATTACTTAATATATATATATTTCTGGAGAGCATCAGAAAATGGTTTGCGTTCCAGGGCCGAGAGACAATGTTGTAAGTAAAACGAACACTGTGCTACCTTAAGGAGAAATAAGGAACCGTAATAATGAGCCTCGCCCAAAGCGAGCGAGAAGCGGCACCCGTTGACGTCGGAAGCGCCGATGACTCCGAATGTGTCGGAACAAACCGGCAACGAGACTGAACCTTTGGTTGATGTTCTTAAAAACAACACACCCCTCGTCAACGTGTGACACCAACACAGTGGCGCCTATTTATCTAGGCTATCTAACCGTGCTAACGGGCTAAGTTAGCAGGGTGAGGTCGACGAATGACAGGAGAGCGTTTGAGAATGTGGTCGGGCGAGAGCGAACGGACCATCCGATCGACCGGGACACTACAGCGCTAGTTTTGACTCTTCTTGCTTTATTTGTGTCCTCATGCGGGACGGCGAACGTTAATCCCCAGCAACGACGTTAGCCGCGTGCCGCGGTTAGCGCGACAGCTAATTTGCACCCACGGTGTCGTCACAGTTAAACGTGACAAAGTGATGAAAAGCATTTCCTACAGGATAAAGATCCGGTGAGAGGAGGAGAGATAAGAACCCGGAGGAAACGTGACGACGGCTCGTTCTGAGCGTCTTCAACTGACAAGTACAAAACACCACGGACACGTTCGGGTCCCACAACACGTCAGTGAGAACGTACGCGCTGGTTTCAACCACGTTCAGAAATATTCTGCCTTTGTGCAGGTCCGGGTTCAAACTGTGGGACCTGGAATGTTTGCGTTGACTGTTGTTGTTTGGGGGACCAGGGACCAACCGGATCCAGATGAAATTAAACAGGTCTGAAACCCGGGCAGGTTGACGTGGGTCGACGCTTTGCTCGCGGACACAAGTCTGCACCAGGAATCGAACCAGCAGCCTCTCTCACCTCTAACATCAGCTCCAACATCTGGACTGAGACCCCAGACTGTGTGAGTGCAGGATGTGACGCGGGCCCAGAGACCGCATGTGTGTCAGCCTGACACCTCTGGTCCAGGTACAGATGGTGATTAACAGACCCAGAGTCTCTGTGGGGAAGAACTTCACTTCCCAGAATGCATCACTTGTATGGACTTCTCTTCAGGACGCACCTGAACACACACACTTTGATCACTTTGTCTGTCTTTCTGCTGTCCCGTCTGTCTCAGGCCTCTTGTCTGTCTCGCTGCTGCCTTCCTGTCCATCTTTCAAGTGTCCTCCTCCTGTCTGTCTCTCTCTCACCTGTCTGGCAGCTCTACTGTCTTTCCGTCTGCCCTCCCGTCTGTCTTTTGACTGTCCTGTCCGTCTCTTAGCACTTTTAAGATCACTCGAACCTGTCTGTTTGCCCTCGTGTGTCCTATCAGCCACCCCGTCTGTCTCTCTACTTGTCTGTCTCAGGTGTCTTCTCTGTCTCCCTCTGTTATCTGTCCCTAACCCTCGCTGTCTTACCCCCTTGCTGTCTGTCTCTCTGCCCCTTCGGTCTCCCAGCCTTCCACCTGTCTCTCTAATGTTTACTGTTTCTCGGCGGTCTCTCAGCCCTCTTGTCCGTCTTCCGACTGTCCTGTCCTGTCTCTTTGACCTTAGACCATCTGTAAACCTTCTGCCCTGTCTTTCTCCCCTCTTACCTGTCTGCCTGCAGCCCCGTCTCTCCGGCCCCTCTGTCTCCGAGCCTCCCACCTGTCCCGCCGCTGCCCTCCTGCCGTCCGTCTCTCTACTCTGCTCCTCTCACATCTTACTCCTCATACCTGTCTCTCTGCACCTCCAGCCGTCTCTCTCTCTCAGCTCTCCTGCCTGTCTCGCTGTCCCGTTATCTGTCCCCGCCTGCCCCCCACGTCCAAGTCTTTTGTCGGTCTCTCCGCCTTGTTTTGTGTATTTACGCTCTTACCTGTCTGCCGCAACACCCCGTCTCTCCGTCGGGCCTGTTATCTGTCTCACTAACCTCCTGTCTGTCTCCCTTTCTGTGTTTTGCTGCATCAGGCTGCTCAGTGTTTCAGCCGTACGGTTAAAAACAAACACACAGCAGAGCCACACACACACACACACACACACACTGCACCCCATCCCATAATAACCACACCTAAAAGCTCCAGTGCAGCTGCATTCAGGATGTGAGCGGCAGCGGCAGGCAGGATACCGCAGTACACTTCTACCCAACATGCATCACTCCCTCCCTCCATCCATCCATCATCCCTCCATCCCGTCAGCGTCTCCACCCCTCCATCCACCCCCCGCAGGAGAAAAGCAGCAACTTCCTCCCGTACATCCCTCCATGTCAGGAAACTTCCCTCCCTCCCTCCATCCATCCATCCATCCCCCCGTCCCCTACCTGCCGGCGCCTTCTCTTTGCCCTCCATCTCCCGGTGCGGTGAGGTGGTCTTCCTGCCCCCGTAAGAAATCCACTTGCCTGCTTTCCTTCCTTCCTTTCCTCCCTTTCTTCCCTCCTTCCTTCCTGTATCAGCTGTAGTCAACAAGCGTCGAGCCGGAGGAAATCTGATCGCTGATCAGCCGCCGATGGATCGATACCGGCGGGAGAGAGAAGGAAGCGGAGGATGCGGGAGGAAGGAGGGAGGCACCGGGAGGAACCGACCCGCGCGGATAAGAACAGAAACAAACCGCGGTGTTTTCTCTGAAATCCTCCTCGCGGCAGCGGTTCTCCTCCTCCTCTTCTTCTTCTTCTTCCTCTTCTTCTTCTTCTTCTTCGCCGTTTTCTCCTCCTGCGGACGTTGAGGCTCGTGCGTTCACCTGTGCCGTGTCCGCGCGCTGCTGCTGCTGTTCTCTCTCTCTCTCTCTGCTCGCGCCGTGTTGCTGCAGCTCGAGCCAGGACAGCACAGTGACGTCACCACCGGAGGAGTTTTTAAGGTGACATGATGATGATGGTGGTGAACCTTTTCTGCCCGGGGGGGGCACACACCCCTGCAAGGCATCACCGGGGCGGGAATTTCACCCCCAACCTCGGTCGGACAGTTTTCAGAGGTGGACTCCGGGGTGCCCCCCCCCATGGTGTGCCCCCCCCCCCCCCCCGTTCAGTCAGAGGATAAATCCTCTGACTAAATTTTCCCATTCAACCGTTAAAAGACATTTTCTAGGCTGTAAACGTTTCAGTTTCAGGCTCTTGAAGCAAAGTCAGGATGTTTTCAGAATAAAGTCAGAGTAGTTTTTATTTCCCAGTGAACTTCATCCAAAGTGCTGAATCAGATCCGTATTTGCTCTGACCCCCCTTTGGCCTGTAAGTCAGCACCAGTTCTCCCTGGTGCACCTGCTAGCAGGTTTCAGGTTCTGGGCAGGTAGGTCGCCCCAGCGTCTTGGAGAACCTGCCACGGTTCCTCTGTGGATTCAGTCTGTCTCAGTGTCTCCTGTCCCTTCATGTGGCCCCAGACTGACTCCGTGATGCTCAGATCAGGGCTCTGCGAGGTCCAGACCCTCTGCTGCAGGACTCCTTGTTCTCCTGGTCTCTGAACGCAGTCCTCTATGTCTCTGGCTGTGTGTTTGGACTCGCTGTCCTGCTGCAGGACGAATCTGGGACGATCGGGCGTCTCCTGGTGGGACTGATGATGGAGAAGAACCTGAGGCGTCTAAGCTTTCACACGGTGCCGTGTGCGAATGCATATCTGCAGATTCTCCTTCTAAAGCCGAACCTCGAGTTTAAATGGTCTAAAAGGTCCAAAGGTCATAATTCTGACGTAAAAACCAGGTGAAATCACTTTAAAGTAGTTGTTGAGAGAGAACTCACAAACTCCAAACCCACAGGATCCTACATTTCCCATAACGCACCTGGAGAGCCTCCCCGCCTGGTTCACAGCCACATCTTCCAAACTCCTCACGTCCAGTGTGTAGGACGGACTGGACGTTTGACATCCCGACTCTTCGAATGAAGAATCGTCCACAGTTTGAAAACGCCCCGTCTTTTACAGCCGGACATCCACATTTCTCTCAGCAAACCATTTAGTCCACAATGAGCCGAGGCAACAAAAGACCTGATCCACATCTCAGGATCGAGTCTGGGACCAGAACGCTGACATTTGTCTCCCAACAAGAAAACGCAGTGACAGGCAGCATCACGGTACGTTTTTTATCTGGCAGAAACGGAGATTCCTCTACAACGAACCCTCATGAATCAGAGATGCTGCAGCCTGATTTGATTTTCGTATTTATTTATCTAATTATCTGTAATCCCAAGTCCACAAAATAAAACTGAGGTCATTCCAGAAGCGCTAAAAGAAACCATACGTCCTTGTTTGGGACAGCGCAGGTCAACTCACGTCAGACCCTCTGTCCTCTCTTCAGTCCACCTGGGACCGAGTCTTTCCGCAGCCTGATCCTTCCCGACGGTCTTCCGCAGTCACGTCCACACATCCGGCATTCGCTGTGTCCCAGAGGGACGTCTGATCATAAACTGTCCACCTCTATGAGGAGGACAGTTCCTCTGTGGGGCTGAGGGGACGGAGAGCGAGGTGGGAGGAGAAGTGGCTCCACCCTGGGACGGGCTGTAAACCGGCCTGTAACGGCGAAACACCACATGGTCCCAGACAGGTTCAAACGGTTCCGGATTCAGCCTCACCTGCCCCCTTTCCTCACCTGGGACAGGTCTTCCATGGACGTCATCTCAGTGTCTCATATAGGACTTGGTGCACGTTTTGTGTTTTCTTATTTCTCTTTAGATGTAAATGTAGCACAATGTCAATCTAATCTACAGTCACTTTGCTTTATGTTTCAGGTCTTGGACATGGACGGTAGAGTTTTTAGGACAGTGTGTGAACATGTGTGAAATGGAGCGTAAAAACACGGAGGCGTGTGAGGTGAAGTGATTTGTTGAGTCCCCCAACAAAGCCATGAGGAGCGCGTTCAACAACACGACAAAATCCCTGCGGGGGAAACTGTTACTGGAGCCGCGTCGTCTCCCAAGCTGACCGGACGGGGACACGGTTGCCGCCTTTTAAAGACCGTCTCACTGTTAGTGATCGTTACTGCGTTTATACGCTCAGGTGTCAGTTTATTAGGAACCCCAAGCTAAAACTAATCCAGTCTGATCCACCGGTCCCGCGGTAAATCCTCCTTCCGGAAGGAGTGGAACTGTGTTAGAGAGGAGCTGATCCACCGGTCTGATCCTTCTGGAGGCTGCAGTCTATTATTTTGTCCTCCCCATTCAAATCAGCCGGGGTGGGCTGGACAACAGACTTTTTTTTAACTTCCGCTTTCTAAACCTCTAACTTACCTTATTTACTTCTACTCCATGTCCTCAGCTCGTCGCCGTCGTCGCTCACGTGTTGATCGACGGTTGATGCGTCCAGAAGCGGAAGAATCACCATTAACCATCGTTACTCTCACAGGTCACGTGTTGTGGGTGGAGCATCCTTCACCGACGAGTCTGTGATCCCAGCAGGTAAACACACACACACACAGCCTGAGCGTGTGTGTGTGTGTGTGTGTGTGTGTGTGTGTGTGTGGCGTTCACAGCATGTGGTGTGTTTCTATTTGGAGGGTGATGGATGGTTTCCGGTTGGCACGACGACCGCTCTGATGACGACGAGGAAGAACTGAGCGCGAGCAAAACAGAGAGAAGAGCAGGTGGAGGACAGGTGGTGAGACGACAGGAAGCAGAACAAAAAAACAAACGAGGGAGGAGAGGAGACGACGAGACGACGAGAGGAAGACGGGGGAGGAGAGGAGACGAGGAGAGGAAGACGGGGGAGGAGAGGAGACGAGGAGAGGAAGACGGGGGCGGAGAGGAGAGGAGGAGAGGAAGCCGGGGAGGAGAGGAGACAAGGAGAGGAGAGAAGAGGAAGACAGGGGAGGAGAGGAGAGGAGGAGAGGAAGACGGGGAAGAGAGGAGGCGAGGAGAGGAAGGCGGGGAGGAGAGGAGGAGAGGAAGGCGGGGAGGAGACGAGGAGAGGAAGACGGGGGAGGAGAGGAGACGAGGAGAGGAAGACGGGGGAGGAGAGGAGACGAGGAGAGGAAGACGGGGGAGGAGAGGAGAGGAGGAGAGGAAGACGGGGGAGGAGAGGAGACGAGAGGAGGAAAAGAGGAAAGAAGGAGACGGGAGGAGAGGAGACAAGGAGGGGAGGACAGGGGAAGAGAGGAGGAAAAGAGGAAAGAAGAAGATGGAGGAGAGGAGACAAGGAGAGGAGACGAGGAGAGGAAGACGGGGGAAGAGTGGAGGAAAAGAGGAAAGAAGAAGATGGAGGAGAGGAGACAAGGAGAGGAAGACAGGGGAAGAGAGGAGACGAGAAGAGGAAAAGAGAGGAAAGAAGAGGGGAAGAGAGGAGAGGAGGAGAGGAAGACGGGGGAGGAGAGGAGACGAGAGGAGGAAAAGACGAAAGAAGGAGACGGGAGGAGAGGAGACGAGAAGAGGAAGACAGGGGAGGAGAGGAGAGGAGGAAAAGAGAGGAAAGAGGGGGAGGAGAGGAATGCTGCGTTTGAGACAACCTGGAAAATGGTCGTTCGGCGTCATGAACGACCATTTTCTCGTGGTCACATAATACTCGTTAACTGGTCACAGTTCAAAACCGTTTTCTTTACTCCGAGACCAGGACCTGGGAGCGGACGACTCTTAAAGGAAAAACTCCCTTGTGACGTTTGTGTCCATCTTTTTTCACAATTGGTTTTTGATCACCGAACCTTAGCAGAGAAAGCTAAACCTGAAACCTGTTTGTCCTCCGCAACTGTAGTGATTTCACTTTGTGCCGGACTCATAAACATGACATCTCCACAACGTGGTGATGGGTCAGCATTTTGTCGGCGGGGCAGTTTTCACCAGGGCCCGCCCAGTATGTCGGGGGGAATCCGATCCCCGGCACTGAGGTCGCAACATTTGATCGGGGTCTGACTGGTCTGCAACAGGATCCGCCCGGCGAGCGGAGGCCAGCTGGTCGACACCGAGACAGAGCGTCCCGGCTGAGAACGCCTGACCCGGACCGAGGCTCAGAGGAACCGCCGGACAAGAGTTTGAGTTATTTTATCAAGTGCTATTTACAACGACAGTTCCACATTACAGACGAAGTCACTGCGTTTGTACAAACGGCAGCCGTTCAGATCGCAGCTCCCTCCGCCTCAATGACACCAGCAGCTGACGGAGCTGCGTCTCTTCCTCACACGCCGGGCCCGATTCTTCACATGCTGCACATTTATTTCCTCACTGGCGTCCCCCTGTGGCACTGAGAGGTACTTAAATATTAAAAGGACAGACTGCATCGATCTCACGAGAGTAAATTCGACGTTCAAGGCGTCACGTCTACAGGTGGACTTGAGTCAGTGAATGTCAGTCGGCCGCCGTCCGCCGATCCCCGTGAATGTTTCAGCGCAGAGCCCAGACGCTGGGAGTTCTCCGACAGGACTCCGTGCTCTTCAACACGTCTGAGTTTGAGTTCAGCTTGTCTTTTAAAACAACAAGCACAGCGGCAGATCGGAGGAGGTTTTTAACTGTCTGAGTGTTTCTGGAGCGTAACGCATGCGAGGAGTGAGGCCCTTCCCAGTGCAGTTACACAGGACTCATCATCATCATCATCATCATCATCATGATGCCACGGAGGGAACTTGACTGATGAGATGTAATTTTCTCATTCATATTTAGTATATTCCACTGACAGGGCGCTGCAGCGCCACCATGTTTGCGTGATTTGAACTTACTGAGTCACGGTGGCTGAATTCTGCCTCTCTCCTTTCTACACAGAGTCAAGGTCCTGAAATAGGATTTTTTTTTTTTTTTAAATCTAATGTGCACAGGATTCATTTCTTAATGCACAACTTATTTTGTGCTAACAAGTCATTATCCTGTGGGCACCACATCTATATATGGTGCACACAAGACACTAACTTTTCTGCACAAGATAATGAGACGGTCAGCTTTAGTGTTTTGTCTTGTACGTTTAATATAATAACCGCACAAAAACGATAACTTTTGCAAACCAAATTCTAACTTTTGTACACAGGATCATGTGCACAAGTTATTGTACATTATGCAGCAGATAATAATGTTAGTGCGCAACATTGCATTGTAATCGTTTTTGTGCAGGACATAATGAACTCAGTGGACATTATAACTTTTGTGGACATTATAACTTTGCAGACTTTAATTTTTGCTCTCATGATAACTTTTGGGGATAACATATTATCTTACACACACTAGTTAATAACTTGTGTGTTCGAGATAATCACTATTGCAGACAAGTTAATAACTTGTGCATCTAGCTTTTATGCAAATGTTCTTATCTTGTTTGTGCAAGATACAAAAGTACCATCGTTCGGGACTTCGGGTGCTCTGTGCCTTTCATTACAGGAAAGCAGTGCTCACATGCAGCTATTAAGGAGACACTTTGATTTCCAACTCGTAAATGAGGATTTTCTGAGTGCTACGTTTTAGCGCCTTGGGACTTTGCTGCCTGCTCAGGGACACTTTGCCGGTCAGAGCGGAGTTCCCCAGGGTTCGATTCTGGGGCCTCTGTTATTCAAACCGTGCTCTCTTCCACACACCGGACTACTCATCAGCACATCAGATTTACTTCTGTACCACAGACTCGCTGTGTACGAAAACAGGACTAAAATCCGGCAACAAGCAGGAAAGACAAAGTTACTGCTTCTTGATTTGACTACAGGGCCAGTGTTATTTAAAACTAACAGCTCAAACTATGTAGTTTATATCGAGATAAGATTTATAGGAACTCACTGAGAACAGACCGTGAGAGCTTCTGGTTGAAAGCCTTTATGACGACTCTACTGTACAGTGAATCATAGTGGAGAACCTTCACATACGGGGGGGAGGAGCTGCCATCTGAAGGGTTAACCCATCCAAGTCGACATTACATAAAGAAATCCATCATCACAATGAAGCAGAGCAGCAAGATACAGAAAATAAAAACTCACAGTTCTGAACAAGGTTCTGAACAAACAGAGAGGAGTAAGGTCAAAGGTCACGAAGCTCAGAAGAACAACACACTGATCACATTTCCATCGAGCAGGAGAGTGTGTGGCACTTTGATGGTGTGAAAAACCTCTGAGTGTGTGTGTGTGTGTGTTAGTGTCGGTTTGTGAAGGGTTTAGTGTTCTGTGTGTGTCTTTGTTAAAACCAGTTTTAACTTCTTTTACTGTCTTTTAGTCTTGATGCTTCACGATGACTGTATGTGCGTGAACGTGTCGTGTGTATAGTTTCACTAATTGCACTTGAGGATGAGGATATGAGATTACATTGCCGGTCAGATGTCTGCGGGTTTTTTGGCATTTTTCTGGAAATGTGTGGGACGGTCGACAATACAAAAACAACAAAAACTGGAATTGACTCGCCCTCAACACAACCAGCTCGGGACCAGCAGACTTTAAGATTCAGCTGCAGCGTTTTCTTCTTCTACGGGAAGCTGTCGAGCAAAGCACGGCTAATTACTAACATCATGACCGGGGACAGAAGGTTCAGGACCCAAATCTATGAAGCGTCTTAAAAGTAGGAAATCAGTCCTAAACGGCCAGAGGTTCTCAGACTGATGCATGTTTTGTCCTACTTTCAGGACTGGAAGTAAAAGCATTTTATCAACTTGTTAAACTCAGGAACTGATTCTTATCTCTGCTGATATTCAGGAGAGCTCCAGAGGAGTCCTAGCCTGTTAAGGCCTCAGTCCGCTTCAAAGGAAGTGCTTAGCACATCTAACAGCGTCTGGAACCGGCTTTGGTCGGCGTGTGCATCTTTTTTTCCCCCCTAAACTTTATCCAAAAATGGCACGTACAACATATTGGGCCGGCCGGTGTGTTCTGTGGCATCGCGCGTTGTTTTCTGATGGATTGGATTTCGTTGCCTGGGTCGTAGCTGCGGATTACGCTGTGAGAACAGGGTCCTAAACTTCCGGCAGTCTGAATTTTGACGCAGGCCGTCTCTGGCCGCCAAAGCTCTAAATTGGCAGCCAGAACAAATGGGGCGTCATCCTGGTACTCGGCAAAGACACGGAGCTGCTGGAGAGAGAGATCAGGCAGGCAGTGAGGTGCAGCCACGAGGAGGACGATGGCAGGCTCCCGGCGTGGACCTTCACAGTACACAGAAACGCTGCAGACTGCAGACCTTTCGGAGGGCAAAGGAAATGGCATTCTGCGACATCTCTTTCAGTCGGCGCAGTAAGCTTCATCCACGACTCTCAGTCCCACCGTGGGCCGGCTTTAGTGACTCCGACCTGATAAACACGACCTGACTGGTTTCTCTCTAATTCACATCCTGAGCTGGTTGAATTGAGTCGAATCCTTGACACATCAAAACAAATAAGCAGCTGAAGACAATATATCAGTCAGGTACAAAACAACAAACAGAAACAAAAACACCAGGTCGTACAGAAACAGTGAAGCGTATGGAAACGTGCGACCACTTCTGATCAAAGCAAAGAAAATGGAAGAAAGTGAGAGGAATAAGTGAAGAGGGACGTCGGGGATATCATGTCTAAAGAGATATTCTGTGACACTCTACCAGATGATGGTCATAATGCAGCAGATTAGGCTGAGATTAAGCAGTGGAGAGGACAGGCCGCAAGTGCACAGTGATGCCGTCCACCGCGGACAGCGAGGTGCTGTCCAAGGTGGAGATACTCGGCCATTTCGCTCATGACGTGTGTTGTATCATATAAAAAACTCCATACGAACACGTTAACAAGGCTGAAGGATCGGTTTTCATTGGAGGGGGTCTTAGTGAGTCTGTAGCTTTCAGGCCCGTTTAATGTTGAGCAGGTAATTCGCACCAACGCTAAACTGGCCGACAACGCAACAGTTAATTTTCCAAGCCACCTTCTGCCACACGTTGTTTGGGAAGCCTCTGACCACTATTATAACCTGGTATAACCCACTGAGACCCTACGAATGTCTTCCTGCATGTGTGAAAATATTTTCATTTGCCCCCCACCTCTGCATGAAGGCTGGCTTTTCCCTCAGCCCTCCAGCGTTGCCGTCGGATCAGCTACAAACACTTCTCATTTCCTACACGGTCGGACAGCGCGTTATACGAACCACTTCTTTTCTACTCCCTTGCTGCAGGAGCCTTTTTTAGCTGAGGTGGTCAGCCGCCCCGATCCTGACGCATCTTACGATCGATTCGGCCGGAGGATAATTGTCTCCCCCCTCCCCCCGCTCTGACGTGAGCCAGGTGTGAGCGACGCCCTGGTGAAGTATTACCGCGGTGTCACTGTGCACAGGCTGCTGTTCCACTGGTTAATACGCACATTTAAATCGTGCCGTACGATGATTCTTCGGTAGAGTGTCACCCGTCTAATGATATGATGCATCGTTTCAGAATCAGGACGAACGCGACGTCCACCGTCGAGAGGAAAAGTGTTTTTGTACATTCTGTGCAAAGTTAGACGAAAAGTAGTCCACACATCGTTATCAGTCTCTAGTTCACTTTCTGTCTACGCACACCAGTGTTCAGTCAGTTTTCTTCTATTTACAGTTAGTTTTCTAAGACGTTAGTACCATCATTCCCCAGCGGGACTAAGACATTCCTCGGAGGGACAAAATCCACCTTCAGACACAACTCTGTTACCTTTGCTCCCGGCTCTGAGACGGTCGGCGCCATTTGGCATCCCCGCCTTCTTCTATACAGTCTCGATCTACAATCTCGTTGCTGTTCCAGGCTCGGTGTGGAACCACGAACGACGTGGACATGAGAGTGACGTTCCGGTGTTTTAAGTTTGTGTTTTAAAAATAAAGAAAAAAAATTTAAAAAAAAACAAAAACCTCCCACTTTAGGTTGTTGTCACCTCCTCAATACTAATTATAAGATAATATCTCATAACTGACCAAGGATATATTGATAAGATATTCTCATAATTTCATTAAAAAAAATCATAAGAAACCTTGTAATTGAATTATGAGAAATAAGTACCTATCACGGACTCATAACCAAATTGTTATGAGAAACATTCTCATAAATTCTCATAATATTAATGGCCTATATCAGGTAGCTTCTCATAGTTATGACTTAGTATCGGAGGTGCTCACCGTACTGATTCATTATGGGCTTGTATATTTGTGGTCCTATCTCATTATTATTTCATTCAACTAAATCTTAATTATTAAATTAGTCATAATTCATGAGTAGAAAAGAGCAAATTAAAATAAATAAATAAACCGATTGATCGGATTCTTGAAATTGTGATTCTGTGATAAAAAGTTTCCAACATTTGCTCGAATGTTTCATTTTTTACAGATTATTTAGTGTCATCTTTTAAAATGTTTTATCTCGTGTCAGTTCCAGTTGATATGTGATATGAGTTTTTATTCTTTCAGCGGTAAAGACTAGCTAGTGATTACATCGTATTTTAAGTTGGACGATAGTAGCTTCACGTTACCTGATTACTACAGGCTTCAAATCTGACCCTTCACTGGGTCAGTGAACCCAAAATATGCTCTGAACAAGCTCCTGCGATGTTTTCGGGTGGGTGGTCTCGTCTCATTTCCGGGATCCCTGATAATTACATTAAACTGCCGCAACGTAGGAACACGAATTCCATCTGAAGGTGGATCTTCGCCTCATCCTTAAGTTTTAAAAACAACCTGCTGCTATTCAGCTGTCTATTTAAAAGGCATTCAGCAGGTAAAAAAAACACAGGGCACACAGTGAAAGAGGAGGGAAGAGGGGAAAGGGGGTAGAAAAATAAAAATTAAAAAACTGTGGCGGACACAACTAGACGATCACCTCACTTCACTCTGTGGCAGAGAAACATAAAAAATGTAAAAAACAAAGTTTCAGAGGAGGCGGGGCACCGGGCGAGGAGGAGGAGGAAGGCAGAGAGAAAGAGGAGGAAGAAGAGGAGGAGGAGGAGGAGGAAGAGGTCTTGGAGATCGTTTTCAGTCTCAGAAGAACTTGTCGTCGATGCGGAAGTGCGGTCGCGTGACGTCGTCCGGGTTGATGAAGACCGAGATGGATTTCCCGGGATTCTCCGTGACGAGCTGCTGAAGCTTCTTGGCCAGCCGGTCGTCGGGCTGGTTCTCTCCGCCGGCGTCGGACTGTGGCGACGGCAGGTTGTTGGAGCTGCCCCGCCACTGCAGCTCCACCGTCAGCCTGTTGGCCGCCTTGGCATGCTCGATGGTGGTGCGGAGGTGCTCGGCCGGGTCGGAGCGCACCGAGGAGAGTTTGCGGGCGTGCAGCATGGCCGTCTCGTCCGACAGGTGTTCCAGCATGTTGCACTGGGGGATGAAGTAGTTGGGACACATCTTGTTGACGAGGCAGTGCTGCAGGTCGTCGATCAGGCCGAGCAGGAAGTGGGCGGAGAAGTCGTCCTGCGCCAGGTAGTTGGCGGGGAGGCGGTCGCAGGCCCACAGCATGATGCTGCGGAGGTGGTAGGGGCTGATGGCTTTGGGGCGAGACAGCAGCTTGATGATGATGGCTTTGCAGGCCTGGTAGGCCTGCATCAGGCTGGACGAGATGCACTTCTTCAGCTGCACCTCGCTGCGGGCGAACGACAGCCGCCACTCGTTCTCCTTGCGGCCCTTGTAGGAGCAGGCGGGGACGAGGTAGAAGCCGCTGATTACCTCCTCCTCTGTGATCTTCCCATCCCAGAAGTGGTTCTCCATCAGCCAGCTCTGAGCAACGGCCGGCCAGCCCTTAAACGACACCACAGGGACGATGTCGTAGAGCATCCGGCTGCTCCCGACGCCCAGGATGACGGAGATGATGGTGCCGTTCCTCTCCACCTTCTCCACTCTCGGCATCCCTCTCTGCGGCTTCTTCTGCACCTCCAGCAGCACCAGGGAGATGGACTGGTAGAACCAGTCGGCCACCAGCGTCGGAGAGAAGAAGTAGTTGGTGGTCCCGTTGATGTGGTCGACGATGGTGCAGCAGTCCTTCCACTTGTTGATGGTTCCTTCATCAAAGAGGCGGAGGCTGAGCCAGGAGTGGCCCAGGGCCGAGTGCCTCATGTCCAGGGTCACCGGCTGGTTGCGGTCGTGGAGTTTGAGCGCCGGGACCAGCAGAGTGAAGTCCATGTCGTAGTCCGTGCCGCGGGCGTAGACGCTCAGCTCGTCCAGGTCCATGTCCACCACACCCTCGCGAACGCCTCCCGACAGGAGGAGGTACTCATTGGCCACCGGGAGCTTCTGGTCCAACTTCTGGACCATTCCTGAGAGACAGAGGAAGAAAGACAAATAAAGAATTATAACATCATACAGTATACACATACACACACAAACCAAAAGAGCACACAATGTTGTTTCATGGTGCAACTGCGTCTGGTTCAGACAAACTGCTTTTCAGATCTTCCAACAGCATCTGAAACCTCCTCCTTTCACACCTCTCCGACGTCAGGATCGGAGGTTCTGACAGTCACAGTCACTCGGCACAGGTGAGAAAGAAAGCTCTATTTCTGGTTGCGGCGCCGTGAATGTCTCAGTGGATAAAGCGTCAGAAAATCTGCTCCGTTACGTAGTGTAATTTAAGGCCTGAAGGTATTATAATTATCCAGAGTGGTCCGAGCCAGACAATTAAGTCCGTCATTAGAAACGCAGCGGTTTAGGGCTTGATCTTATTTCATTCAAAACACTTTCCAACCAAAACACGGGACACGAGACATCAATATAATCTTTTGACAAAAGTGTTCTCCCATACACACTGAAGTTCATCCACATTTCATAAAAGATCAAGACAAAATTCAGTTACATCCGTCTCTTAGACAAGAGTCAATTGTCCAAGTGTTCCAAAAAGCAGTTACCCATGTGTGACCCTGTGTGTGTAGGAGTCTAGGACAGAAGATTTCAGTCTCAAATTGATGGGACTGGAAGGCTGAGTCCAAGCTGAGAGGTAATTATGGGACAGTTTATTGTTTCGTTTCTCTTTCTGGAGGGGTAATGAGGAAAAAAGGTTGTTTCTTTGTGGACACTGGAGACGTTTAAAAACGGGCAGCCACCATCATTAGAAGCCCAAAGGGTCACCAAATTCAGGCAGATGATCCCATTCTGCGATTCTCCAGGTAGCGAGAGGTTCCAACAAACATCTCTGGAGCCCAGAGGGAGAAAAGAATAATCTAAGTGCTCTTGGTGCTTTCTGGCACCAGCCGTCAGTCTGACGCAGCTCGGGGATTCTTCACTCCACTGAAAAGCTCGAGGTGACTTTTACTATAAACCAGAATCAAAATGGATTTAACACTTGTTTAACGCTTGTCGTTCCAACGGTCTCCTCCCTGCAACCTGTCTCACTCTCACTCCCACTCCCTCACAGGTGTCAGCAACTATCACCCTCTCCGCTGCTGCGCAGTAAAGGACCAGTCTGCTGATTTTTACTTCTTCGCTGGCTGCTACAGTTTTCCGGGTTTTGTGTAAGTCGCTGCAGGGTTTTGACCCCGCCCGTGAGAGCGGCCGGTCGAAAAACAGCGAAGTTGCCTCGGGACCTGGTCAGACCACACCTCGGATGAACTAGTTGGTGTCGAGCAGATGGCGGCAACGTGACGAAAGGAAGGAGCGGCCATTAAAAAGAAAGGTAGCAGGCTAAGCTGTAGGCTGCTGCCACCTTTTATATGAACTATTGCATATTTGCATTGCAACTATCAGAGAAGCAGAAGCTGTTTAAGCAGTAAGCAGGAGAGCAGAACAAGGGAACCGAGTCAAGACAATATGTTGTTGGGGTTCTGGTTTTTCTCTATTATGTAAACGGACTTTTTTCACAAGCCTGAGGTTCGTTTAGTATCTGTCAGCTCGGTGAGGAGAGAGACAGTTAAAGCAAGTATTCGGTCTGAGCTGGGGGACGGAGTGCGTTTGCTTCTCTGGATTCAAATATTAACACACCAAGCCAGACCACAACATGGTCAGTGTGTCGGCAGAAGCCCACAGAGCCTCTGGCCCCACCCAGCTACACAACCACCAGCTCACTCCGGTCCAAAGACTCTTCGGACTAATCGGGTCTGGTAGGATCCTGTTGCACTGCTGCAGGATCTCAGGTCTGTGTGTCTACTGGTCCGATACCGGAGCGGATCCATCATCACGGGAGAAATACTGTTTTCGGGGCACGCAGAGAACGTAAACTGTGAAGTGCTGCTGCTTGTTAATTGGTGGATCATCATGCTGCTGTGCTCTCTCTCTCTCTCCCTTTGGGTCTGTGCGGGTCCAACACAGTCCGGATCAAGTCTCATTACGATCAGGTCTACTTTGCGCAGGTCTGGCCTCAGGTCCCTTTCAGCTCAGATCTTGTTTTGGAAAAGCTTTGGGTGTGTTTTGGGTTCGGTTTGGAACTTTGAAGGGTTTGGACTGCATCAGACCGGACAGGTCATTGTGTTCACCCTCAGCAGTTGGACCGGATCGGTCTGGACTGGTTTTTTCCGCTCTGCTGAGCTAAAAGTGAAGACGCACACACTTCCTGGCTGATGGCTGCATTCCTGTGCTGTAGTGGAGTGGACACGCAGTGTTCGCCCGGCGGTTTTTCACCGGTTCCCAGAAACAGTCTGAACTGAAAGATCGCAGACAGAACCCAGTTCTGGACACCTGCTTCCTGTGCTAGTTTTGTTTTGTTTTCTTCATCTTCCTGCTGCTGTGTGAGCTGACGTTAACAGCACAATAATCCATGACTGCTACAGAAAATATACAGTTATGTCCATAAGTATTTGGACAGTGACACAATGTTTTATAATTTATCATAAACCTCTGTCCACCACCACGGCGGATTTGACACGAAGGGATCGAGATGTGATTGAAGTGTTGATTTTCAGCTTTAATTCAAGGGGTGTGACAGAAGCATCAGGTTCACCGTTGAGGAATTACGGCCATTTTTACCCATAGTCCCTCATTGTCAGAGGGGTGCTGTGGGTAACCGTAGGTCACAGACTCTCGGAGAGGAACAGAAGTACACGCCTCCCGAATCGCAACCATCCATTGTGCAGGCGTGAAGCCCATTCATCCAAAGTTAGAGCAATTATATAATTTTCACTGCCTCGTTTTTTCCCCCACTAATCCGAACGACAAACACAAGCTGTGAAAAACACCAGGACCATTTGTTGTTCCCCGTCTGGACATTTTGGACGAGACAGATCTGTCCACACAATGTCGACTCAGTTTGAGCAGAATCTGATTTATGTTTGAAACGAATCTGACAGATCTGTCGGCAGAGTGTCAGCGTGTTCGACGAAAACATTACTCAATTTAACTGCACGGCTCAGCCTGGTGGACATTTTTGCAGTGTGTGTGTGTGTCTGACTACTTTAATCCAGATCCTGGAGGAGATCCAGCATCATGATGAAACTCTCCGCCCGGAAGCGTTTTCGCCGATCAGATGTCACATTCCTACAGTTCATCCTGCACGTTTCCTCTTCCTCTCGCGCCGTTTCCGTCACGATCGCGATGACAGAACTCTCTCTGCCGTTAATAAAGTTTTACCGAAGCAGCGGAGTGACCTGGCTCCGTCAGGACCCAGTCTGTCTCAAACGTCAGAAACTCAGCGCGAAGGGTCGACCCCACCTGACTTCATCCTCTAGAGATGCAGTGATGATCGCGTTGTCATGTGAACCCCTCTGGGCCGAAGGATTCACCGTAACCTACCTAAAACTACCGGGAGACGACGTGCGCATCCCGCTACAGTCTCTCCTGGAATCCGTTGGGTTTACGCTCAAACTAAAAACTCTCTCCCACCAACGTCTCTGAGCCTCCAGCCCCAAAATGCGTGACCGCAGACGCCAACTGCGCAGGCGTGAACACACCCACCTACGCGGACATCAGAAACAGTGCAAACCGAACCACGTGTGCGGCCACTGTCCATCTCTCCGGCAGAATCCAGGTCTGCTTTGGAGTATGTCAGGACACGGGAGACTTGTATTCCCTGACCTTAGCCTTTAAGGGATTGCCTATTCCCAGGCAACAGGTGCACCGCCCTAAGACGGCCCGAGCGCCGTCTTGGGCCACGTTCAGACCGACCTTCTCCAGTGAGAAAAACCTGACTAAGCAGCTTGTGCCGACGCAACAGTGCTGAGGGCAAAGGAAAAAAAAGACCCAGGGTCGCCCGCCACAAGTCCAATCAAAGTCATCCGAGCAAAGCAACATGTCGGCCAATCACACTCGCTCCTGGTAGGTGGAACATCAACGCTGTCTTTCTTCTATTTACCTCGAGATGAAAGATAAACACGGCTGCTGCAAACAGGCGATGAACACGATATTGATCTGCGACTTGTCTGACCATCGATTCATCACTTAAGACATTTTCAAAGCAAAAATGCCAAACGTTTGATTCCTCCAGGCTCTGAAATGTGAGCATTTGCAGCGCGTCTTGGCCTCACGCCACAGTAGCCGAACCTCTCTGGGTCCTGGACCGTTAGTCGGACTAAACAAGACATCTGGAGACGTCCCCTGGTGCCCTGGTGCATTCTTCAGCGTTTTCTGTCGTTTTGCTACCGAAACAATTCATCTCGAAACAGATAAACCTTCAAACTCGTGGATCTGTTAGTCTGACGGGACTTCTCGGATCAGATTTCATCTCCTCACCTGTTCCTGAAGCAGCAGGCCGAGGCTGCTGTGGTACTGAACACCCGGTAAACGGCGACAAACCCGGGGAGGGGGCGTGAAGCGGATGAGGACGCGGTTAAAAACACTCCAAGCCGGTGGATCTGGCAGAAACGCTCCGGAGAACACTAATAAACCTTTTTCAGAAAGAAAAACAAAAAGGATGACAGCGGGGACAGCGCCTACGGTTAGGACTCTGGGGGAGGAAGGGGGGCGATGGACACGGGGCAGGTTAACACCGTTTTCACCAAGCAGCAGGCAGGACCCTGTTGCTCCGGATGGACAGAGGAGCGATGGAGGAATCCGGAAATACACGTTTCTTAAACGACCTCCTGGGTCACAGCCCAAACATTTCAGAAGCGAGCTTCAGTAAAACCGCTGGTCTGTGTGTCCCGCAGCTTCCCGTATCCTTCTCTTCCCGTGTCTTCCTGTTTATCGTGTTATATCTCAGCTCGTGAGCGGCCGGAAGGGAAACATTTTGTTCAGAGAACCCTGAAGGCATCACGGGTCTGAATCACCGTGATGCTCTGGAGAGACTGAGTCTCACCTGACCTGTGCACAGGTAGACCGGCCCCCATCCCTTCAGGGGCCAGGCAGCCGCATCCTGGATATGAATCTCAGCCAAGATTTACAGTCACGCCCGTTATGGAGTCTGAGGGTTCAGGGGGGGGGCATCCTTTCACTGCCAGACCACAAACCCCGTCGGGCCGATGTGTTTTCCCTTTAAACAACGGTGTTCGGCTCGGTGTGTGTGTGTGTGTGTGTGTGTGTGTGTGTGTGTGTGTGTGTGTGTGTGTTGTTGTTTGCTCCCTCACCCAGCATGGAGAAGATGAAGTCCTTGGCCGTGTGGATCTCCAGAGCCCGCTGGTCGTCGTACTCCCGCTGGTCGTGCTTGCTGAACTCCTGGATGAGCCGGTTCAGGTCCTCCATGCGGGCCGCCGACCTGAAGTCGAGCTCGGGCCCGACGCCGCCGCCGCCGCCGCCGTGCGGCAGCCTGCCGGCGGCCATGGTGGGGCTGTTCCCGAGGCTGCCCGCCGAGCCAGCCCGACCGGAGAGAGCAGGGGCCGCCATCTTTCCTCCACGGTCACACACAGTTTTACTACCGCTGGGTCCTACAGCTGCTGGTCTGTGCCGAGCCGAGCCGAGCCGAGCCGAGGAAGACCACACCAAACACAACCGCCGGAAACAACTGCTCCACTTCCGGTGCTCCCCGCCTTCAAAATAAAGTGCCGATTCAGGAAGGCAGGTTGTACTGTCACTGAGCGAAACAAATTAGGCGGGTCCCCCCCATTCGTTTTATTAAATTTATCGGTAACGCTTCATTTACGGGCTCTGTTTAATAATCTCCCAAAGGAGTCTCCTGGAAAGGACCACGTACTCTGGTTCTAGTTAGAACCAGATAATCTGGTTCTACTTACAGGTAAAACAGAGAGAGATCAGTTGGAGCATTTGAGTTATTCCTAAACACAAAGATATCACAACCTTCAGGTGAGCTGCACACACGAGATGTGAAATGTGTCAACGAACAAACCAACAATTCATCTCGAGTGAAAAATAGTTTGCCAATGATAAATGAATGTGAGTAATAAATATTCACTGGGTTTAAATGGAGCAATTTTTTAAGTAGTAGTAGTCATTTATTTTATCTATTTCTATATTTCTTGTAATTAGTACCAATCTACACGGTTCTTTCCAGGAAACTTTCAAGACATTATTAAGAAACAAAAATTAGTAAAATATTAGTCAAATAAAGGGCTTCAATTGATTTCTTTAATGAAAGACTGTGTTCATTTATAAACATGGCAGTAAATGTAACAGCGTGAGCCAAACGGCCACCGGGGTCTGATTTGAAAGGCCACCCTCAAAGAAAATATAAAAATCAAAATCTGAGTTATTAAGATACGATATAAACATGCAGAGCAGCGTTTAAAAGGAAATATTAATGTGTAACACAACATTTATAAAACAAATACATCACTCAGGCACAAAAAAAATTATATAAATTTCACAATGAAAATGTTTTTAGGGACAGGTACATAGCATAGAATATATATGCATGTAACATACCATAACATTTATAGCCTAAAGTAAGTAAATCTAAATAATCATTAAATATTAGATAATAACAAGAAAAAACATGATAACAACAATAATAATAACATAAAATAATATTATATGTATGATATTATAGTTATCAGCATCTTGGTGGAGAGTCACAAATGACCAGAAAAAGTAATACTAATAATAATAATTATTATTATTATTCTTTCTTGTTTGAAAGTAAAATATTCAATGTACTTTCATCGTGTTCTACTTTGAAAGTCGTAGACGGAAGTTCAGGCACGCGTTTTCGGTGCCAACTTCACAGTGGTCTTTTGTTTTGTTATTCCGGGTGTGCAGTGTCGGCCTCTGTCCTCCAGGTGTCGCCCGCCCGAGGAGCTCCGTGTTGACCCGGTGATGAACGACCTGCCGGGGTCGACGGATCGGGGTCACTGGGCTCCAACATGGCGTGGAGGAGCTGTTCCGTCCTGCTCAGACTGACCGGAGAAGACGCTCTACGGAGCTCCGCGAGGGGCGGCAGGTTAGTGAGCGCGGCCGGAGAGAGGCCGCCGGTTCCGGCTGACGGGCAGACAGAGCTCCGCTGCTCTGACTTAGCTCCGTTAGCCTCAAGGGCAGTTTGTTTAAACTGGTGTTAGCTGGCTAACGTTAGCCGGGCAGCTAACTGAGCTAGCTGCTGTTTGTTTGTTTGTTTCTGACCCGATTGACTTGTTTTAGTTTCGATTTGTCCGCGTTTATTGATCATTTATTCATCAGTTATTACCTATAGCTACAGTTGTTACCGATGTTCAGTTATAGGTGTCACGGTGTCAGAGCGGGACTTGTCTCAGGTGTTGTTCCAGGTTTATGTTTCCATTTCCTGTTTTATTACCTGTTGATGTAGCCACACTTTTCTCTGTGTCGTGAAATAGGAGCAGAGACATTGTTTAACGTAGCTGCAGCGGCGAAACACGTCTTCATCAACAGATGGGTTTGTACGCGGAAAACATCTGCAAATAAATCTGCTATTTGATGCATTGTCACAAAGCCAGTGAAGGTTTGGCACATCTGGAGCTGTGTTTTGAAGCGTCCTTGGCGTTTCTGGGACAATCTAGTCCAGATTTGACCAGTCTAAGTGTAGTGGTTTTCATGAACTGGATGTGGGGGGGAAACCGAAACAATGAAAACTGTCATAAAAAAAAAAGGTTTTCACATTTGTGAAGGTGGGTTTCAGACAGCGTTGAGTTCTTGACTACGACGCCTGAACAGTCTGTCACCGCAGCAAGAGGAGCCGAATCCGGAGAATCAGTGGCTCAGTGTCGTAAGTTAACTTTCCCCGAACTTTCCCCCGAGCTGCCGGATCAGAAGCCTCAGAAAAGTAACGTTCACGGCCGGAGCGTTAGATAAAGACACGTAAGAGGAGGCTCAGTCAGTAAAAAGACAGAATAAATACATTAAAGCAACTTTATATGTGTCTCTGTGTTTCTGTAGCCTTCTTATTTTTAAGGCCTCTAATCATGGAGCCATATCGATGTGGTTCTTGACAAAAGTGTCCACAGTTTGGTTTGGAGTTAATTTCTTCTTGCGAATGGGGAATTTTCTCAATAATAAAATCAAATCTGCAAAGAAAATGGAGTCCTGCTCATCGTCTCGTTGCCTTCAAAACAAATGAAAACGTCTTTGTCTTGTTACCGGATTGTTTGCTCCGTCTGTATCTCTAGAAAATCCTGAATATTTTGGTGTAAATATAAAATCATTTCTTTTTCTGATCGACAAAATCCCAGTAGTATTCAATATCAACTCTAAACCTTTCCAAAATGTTATTTTATGGATATATCTGATGCAGGGCTCTAAAGGAAACGTCTTTTACTTTATCCCTGAAACAATATTTGTGCCGGTTCAGTAGAGAAACCCTGGATGATCCAGGTTGCGGCGCCGATGAACCGTTTCAGCCGTCTGGCAGGATCATTCGTCAGAGTAGAGATGTGATCTTCAGACCACAGTGGTGGAATATTTAATAATCTCTAATAATCTCTCAACTGCAACGAACAAACAAACAAATCTGATGGAGCGGCATCGTCTGCTTAAACCTCCGGTAGATGTAGAGTGAAACCATCAGAGGAGGAAACGAAACGAACCTGATGATCCGTTCATTCAAGCCGTCAGTCTTCCTTCCTCGCCGGGCTCCTGCTTATTCACGGACGTTTTATTTACATTCACTGACAGACCGGGCTGCAGCTGACGATTGGTTTCATCATCCATCGTTTAGTGTAAAAGATGTTTAAAAAATAAAAATCACAGTGTCATAAAATCCAAGGCGGCGACTTGTTTTGTCTGAGCAACGGCTCACAGATCCAGTTCACTGTGACCCGGGACAAAGCAGCAAATCCTGCCACTTGAGAAGCAGGTACCATGGAATCGATTCAGCTCTGAGTGTGTGTGTGTGTGTGTGTCCATCCAGACGTCCTCAGGTGGTCGTCTCTGTGGTTGAAGTTCTCTGTCTGTCCAGCAGGTGGCCTCAGAGCTTCCAGCAGAGATGTGGCTTCAGGAAAGCCGGCAGAAAACCAGAATACAAGAAGGCGGAGGAGGAGCCGGGACCCCCCCACTCAGAATCCTCTGACGCCGTGGTCCACCGACGGACCCCCACCCCCCACTGGGACCAGCAGGCTCCACCCAGCTCCCCCCGGGCCTTCAGTCGGCTCATCAGACCGCTGGTCTTCACCGTGGGGGTAGGTGATGTTTACCTGTTGGCGTTGGCGGTGGCCTCATCAGGTCGGAGCGAAGTCGCGGGCGTGTGTTAACTCCATGTCAGTTTACAGGCTGCTCCTTCGGCTCGGCGGCCATCTGGCAGTACGAGTCCGTCAAGTTTCGAGTCCAGAGCCTCTTCAGCGAGATCAAAGCTGATTGGCTGGAGAAGCTGCACCCTCAGAAACGGGGAGACGTCCGCAAAGAGGTGAGCGGGGAGAGAAACTGAGAGGCGGATAAATGGATTTTTGCGGGGCGGGAAAAAGCTGACGGGCCTTTAGAGATGGGTGAAAACAATGTCGCAGTAAACGACGGAGAAATTAGAAAAACCAAAAGCGGTTAAAGACCGAAGGAAGAATCAGGAAACGGGAAGTGAGCTGTTTTTATCCAAATGAATTTTGACTCATTATGTGATGGGAAGAACTCGGTTCTCAGTGTTGAGGCAGTTGGACTGAGGGGGGCGGGGCCTCGTACCTGAGCCCTGATTGGCTGCTTGTATTTCAGATCAACCAGTGGTGGAGCAGCTTGAGTGAGGGTCAGAGGACGGTCGCAGGTGAGACCACTGGGTTTTCTGTTTTTCGTGTCTCACACACACACACACACACACACAGTGCTACAGACCTGAGTCCTGTCCTTACGCAGGTTTGATCTCCCTCAATCAACCTCTCCGCCTCAGCGTCCTTGAGCAAGGCACCGAAAAGACATTGAAGCACACTTAAACACTTCCTTTCCACCAAAATAAAAGCAGCTGTTTATATGTGAGATATGAGTTGGAATCTTTCCGTGGACCTGAACTGCGACAGACCGGTTTGTTTAAGAGGTTTTCTAACCAGCCGGAGATTCCCGTGGATTCTCTTTAACACATCTGACCCATTTTCACATCAGACTAAATTCAAACAGGACTTGAGGATCCCGACCCCCCGTCTCATCCCTTTTTTTCTTTTCCCAGGGATCATTGCTGCTAACGCCGCTGTGTTCTGCTGTTGGAGAGTGCCGTCTCTGCAGCGCTCCATGATCAAATACTTCACCTCCAACCCGGCCTCCAGTGAGTCTGTCCGCTCGTACCGTTAGAAAGAGACGCGTTAAAGTCCTCAGGTGCGGTGTCTTCATGGGTTCGGACTCTGAGCGACACTCGCGTCTGAGAGTTTAGATTCAGCCACTGGAGCCGAAACTCTGCCGTGATTGTGGTGGTTGTTGTTTCTCGTCCTCCTGCAGAGACTCTGTGCTCTCCGATGCTTCTCTCCACATTCAGTCACTTCTCTTTCTTCCACATGGCTGCCAACATGTACGTCCTCTGGAGCTTCTCCACCAGCGCCGTCTCCATGCTGGGCAAGGAGCAGTTCCTGGCCGTCTACCTGTCTGCAGGTACTGCGCCCGAAACCGGACCGGACCGTCGGCAGTGACGGATCCTGGTGTGGGCTGTCTGAATGTCACTGACGTTATTTTTCCGTTTGTTCAGGTGTCGTTTCTACGTTCGTCAGTTACGTGAGTAAGATGGCCACAGGGAGGTTCGGCCCGTCTCTGGGAGCGGTAAGTTCAGAGAGACTCACCATGACGGGACTGTGCTTATAGCTCTGGTTCCCGACCTCTGAGGACGAGGTTGTTAGGGACCACAGGGTCCAGGATGAGTTCCCAGTTTGTTTCATACTCGTTGTCTGTGTGTTTTCAGTCTGGCGCCATCATGACCGTCTTGGCTGCCGTTTGTACCAAAATGCCAGAAGCCAAACTGGCCGTCATCTTCCTCCCCATGTTCACCTTCACTGCTGCCAACGTAAGACTCGCCTCACCCGGTTCACCCGAGTCACCGGCTCCCGCTTCATCATTAGCTGACCGTCTGTCTCCGTGTCTCCGCAGGCTCTGAAGGCCATCGTCGCCATGGACACAGCGGGTCTGGTGCTGGGGTGGAAGTTCTTCGACCACGCCGCTCATCTAGGAGGAGCCCTGTTTGGAATGTGAGTCGCCGTTTCCGTCAGCAATTTCCGTTGTCACAGCAACAGAGCCGTTCCCGTTGACCCGCGTTAAGCTGCCGTGAACGAAACGCAACCGAACCTTCACATTAAAGGTGTCGGGGCCTTCCTTTCACAGGTGGGCTTTTAATGTGAAAACACCTGAGTGTTTTGGTGGTAGTTCAAACTGGGTCAGGAATACAGCCAAGAAGAAACCACTGTAGTTACTGAGAGCGTTACCTCTGTTCCTTACACCGGATCCGCCAACTCATTTTCAGTTCCTTTCCAACAGTCGGCCTTCAGCCCTCGTTCACACACACACACACACACACACTGATGGCAGCGAGCTACCGTGCAGGGTGATGGTCTGACCGTCAGGACCAGTTCAACACGCGGACGGGAGCCGCTGAGGACTGAACCATCAGCCCTGTGATTAGTGGCTGGCGTCGGTCTTTCTGCGGATCCTGTTGCAGCAGAGTTTTCCCTCTGTCCACCTGTTGTCACTTCGTTTCCGGTCCTTATATTGGGCTTGTTTTCTGTTTTCTGTCAGTCGTGTGATTGTGTCTCCGTTCCCTTCCCTCCTCCAGCTGGTACATCCTGTTCGGTCACGAGTTGATCTGGAAGAACCGAGAACCTTTTGTGAAACTTTGGCACGACCTGAGGACTCGGGGAGGACCGGGAGGAGGTGGCGACCGGGGAGGCTCCATGTAAGACGCCGAACCACTGGGACTGATGGAGGGCGAAAAAAATCTTTAAAAAAAATATGTAAAGATGTATAAAATGTACAGAGACTCCTGCTCCTCCCTGCACCGGTCGGCTTCCCCGGGACAAGTTACAGGAACCAGGTTTGGAGTCGTGATGGTGTCAGGTGGTGATTTCACCCAAACGCAACACCTGGGTTTAAAATATCGATTCATGTCCACATTCATAAAAACACGACTGATTAGGAAAAGCGTGTCTTTTGCTTCTGTTCACATTTTGTCTCCATCTGAAAACTGGGACTGAAAACGATCATTTAATAATCGATCAATGAATTATTGGGCCAGTGAAAGGTCCATCTGCAGATCCCAGGGTCCAAACAGTTTATTACAAAAGCCCAAAGACTCTGAGTTTCTGAAGAAAAACCAGAGAGCAGAAGTTTCTGTTCACACTGGAGTAAACGAACCAGCTGCTGTTTGGGATTTTTACTCGATAAATCGATTGTCGTTTTTTTTTGTTACTGCTGATTAATCTGGGCTCTAATGAAACATGCAGGTTTTATAGCTCAGTGTTGGATCCGCTTTGTGGAGCTGTGTGTGTGTGTGTGTGTGTGTGTGTGTGTGTGTGTGTGTGTGTGTGTGTGTGTGTGTGTGTGAGAGAGGGTGAGTTAGTTAAATAAACACTGAGTCCAGTACATGTTGTTTTAGGAGTCACTCTGGTTCAGGACTTCTGGTTTATGAGTCTTAACCGGTTAAAACCAGAAACGCCAACGGCAGGAAAACAGGAAAGGTTACAGTCCCTCACATTTCACTTTTCCAATGAGTTGTTCAGATGTGAGAAAGAGGATGAAGTCAGTTCTCTTCTAACTCGTTTGGACAAAGGCTCCTCTTTCTTTCTGCTTATTTATGTTTGTTTTCTTTCAAAGAAAAGAGTAAAAAGCTCTAAAATGAAGCCGCTGACTCTGATGTCGACTGTTCTCTGTGGTTCAAATGGTGGTTGTTCTTTGATAAGTACGGACAAAGTGATGTCTGGGAAGAGAATGCCTGAGAAATGCACCGGTGTAACGTCCAATCAAACTGTGTTTGGAGGTGACAGCAGCTGCTGCGATGAGCAATAAAACTGCCGTTTTCTGAATTCTACACTTTGCTTCAGATGATGTCCTGGTCTCTGAGTGTTTGTGCCTCTTCTCTGTGTCTGTACTGTGCTCAATAAGATGCCGTCGGAGACCTCCCGGACCAGGGCCGTGGTCCAGCAGAAACCGTGGGGGTTCGTCCTGATTCTCTGCCCTCCGTATCATCGTCCTCTGTCTCGGAGTCTTTTCCTTCTGATTTCGCTCTACTCCGCCGCGGACATGAGTCTCTTCGGTTCCCCGCGCCATCTGTACGTTGATATGTCTCGTTGCGGTTCGTTACCAGGACTAACCGACGCAGGCCCAACCCCAGTGGTAAACGCCGTGTTACACACACATACGTGTGTCGTGCACACTGACGTTACTCATATTGATGTTACCGCGTCCGACCTTCCCGGGCCCTCGCAGCGTCCAGGCAGGTACCGCTGTCCCGTAACACGACATCCGCAGGGGCAACGAAAATCAGGGTCAGTTACAAAACAACCAAAACAAGAGCAGCCTGGGCTAAAAGTAGCCCAGGTCCAGTGGTGCTCCGGGGTTTCTCTTAAAGCCCCTGAAAGCCTGGTTTCAAATCTGAAGCATTTTCCTGCAACATTAGAGACGGAGTTAAAGTTTAGTCTCGGTTGTTTTTCACCCAGAGTCAAAAAGTCGTCCGGTCTGTGTGCGCTTTGATCAGATTCGACCGCCCACCGAACAACTGTCATCGCGTTTTGAATCAGATGTTGCTGAATCCTGATTGGTGCACAGAAATACATGACATCACCTTTTTCCAACTGAGCCCCGCCCGCTTCGAACCAGTGAAAAAGCTCCGAGAAAAAAACAAAGTGCAAAATCTGTCTGAACCGTTGTAACTTTCATGTCGAGTTTCAGAAGGAGGCGACTGAGAAAACAGGTTGTCAGGGTCATAAAAGTTTGATCAATGGCTTTTCCTCCCAAATTTGTGAGTAGGAATAAAAGTGAGGGACTTTTACCTTTAACTGAAGTTTAAAATTTGACTTGTAGCAGCCTGATAGATTCGGGGCCGAGGGGCCTGACTGTGACCTGCAAACATGGCGGCAGCTTGATAAACAGAGAAACTCTCTGCAGTTTAAAGTCCAGGAACCCTCACACAGACAAACACTGCAGCGCATGCCAGACTACACTCACACACACACACACACACACACAGCAGAGTTTACTGTCGGTGCACAGCTGTTCAGATTTGTGTGACCGCCCCTACAAATACAGCTTCCAGGCAAGTTTATGTAGCACAGAAACATTCATAAGACGATGTAGAATCGGAGAAATTAAGAGTGAGTTTAGAAGAGAACATAAATAAACGTTTACGTGTGTTTAGAGGCAGGTCAGATCCTTCAGTCTGGAGTTAACACACCTCAAAGTAAACTTACCTAAGAAGGGAAACCTCCTGCATTCACAGTTGTACCACTGACTGACTGAATGAATGAATGTGCCAATAAATAAAGTACAGCCATGTCAGGTCAAGTCAGGAAAATCACCAAATCCTCACACATGAGAATATCCGTGACTTTTGTTTGAAAAATGACCGAAACGACTGATCGATCATCAAAACAGCCGCAGGTCAATTTTCTGTCCACGGACAAGTCGATTCATTGACTAATCATTGCAGCTCTAACACCGTGTGTCACTCTGTGAGCTCTTCATATGTTTTCTGTGTAAAAGTCTCTGATATTTTTGGAAGTGGCCAGTAACTCCAGGTGACCGTCAGGTAAATGTGTTAGACGATATTAAATACTCACCTCTGAACTGGACTGAAGGACACTGGACTGGACTCCGGTCAACTTTGCTGTAATTCAGACAAAGGTTTTAATCATGGTGATGCGTTGGTCTACAACCTATCAATGACCTGATGTATTGATATCGTAACGCCCGACCGATACTGGATTTTTGAGGCCAATTTCTTACAGCGATATTACG
This sequence comes from Xiphias gladius, assembly GCF_016859285.1. Classification (NCBI taxonomy): domain Eukaryota; kingdom Metazoa; phylum Chordata; class Actinopteri; order Istiophoriformes; family Xiphiidae; genus Xiphias; species Xiphias gladius. The sequence continues at coordinate 27,370,074 of NC_053406.1, read as the reverse complement.
GAGTTGGAAAAAGACTATACGTTGGCTGATGGGAATTTCTTATTTAAATAAACACATCACGAAACAAACAATCTTGACGCAGATCTTTTAAATTCCCTATTTATTTATTTATTTATCAATTATTATTACTATGACAAAGATCCACACTGAGCCGAACATTTTATAGTGTAAAAATCAGTGCGTCAGTGCCCTCTGGTGGACAAACGTGATCGGCGATGGCAACATATTCGCAATAAGCCGATACCAGCAGATACGGGCTGATGTATCGGTGCAGCTCTAATGTTTTCAGGGCTGCCTGAATAACTATTAGTGAAACTCAGTGCATCGGTTTATTTTGTTCAGAGGATACAGGTGGATCAAAGAAGAAACCCCGACATAAAAACAAATAACTTCTTGAACATTCTTTCTCCAGGTTTGTGAAATTATAGAAAGGTGTGGTGGCTTTACGGAGGCCGAAGCCCGCTCACAACAAACAGAGCGAGAGGTGAAACTCTGGGATTCCTGAACGTCAATACTGATGTGTGTTCAGCGGTGGTTTGGCCTTTCCCAGAGTTCATCGACCCCGAGGCGGACCTCAGAGGACCAGATCAGGTTCACACTGAGTACTCTTCCACATCACAGAAACCACCCTGACAAGCGGCAGCAGAGGAGAACGAACAGCAGAGACTGAAGACCAACCAAAACTTCACATCCACCTCCTAATCTGAGCTGACGGTAAGAGCCGATGTGTCCGACTGGACAGGTTAAAACGGATCCCCACAGGACGGAGACCAAATGGATTCCCACTCATTCGTCCTTTGAGGACTTGAAGCATTTCTGCGTCTGAATTTTTAACTGCTCGCTCTTCGAGCAGTAAAGAGACAGAGATTGTAATTAAATGCATTTAGAGTTTTCATTTTCTAGATTTTGGCGGAGCGCGTGTGACTGAAACGGGAAGTAGTTTGAGATTGAAGGGCTGTGGTGGGGGTCGGGACGTGGAGGTCGGCGGGATCAGATAGGTGGAGTGACATCCAAAGGTTTCATGTTTCATGTAACTGATTAACTGATTAAACTCGTTCTCTAATCTTCTTTGCATGGGTTATCTTCTTTGCATGGGAATCGGTCCGGACTGCGGTTGAACCAAACCCAAACAGATTCCTGCCGCTCGAAACGCTAGAGCACCAGTCGCTGTTTGTTTGTCTGATCTGTCGTTTACGTCGGGACGTATGAGTGTTTATAAACACAGAATTACATATGAGTGGATATGAAACAGGTGAAACAGGTAATTAACAAAAAATTACTTGGAAGCTATATATGTATGTATTCCTACTCCTTCAATGTGCGGATTTTCAGTTTTTCTTTCATTTTGATCATTGCAAACCAAATACCTTTGGGTTCTCGGTTGGACCAAACAAGACACATTGGACTCTGGGAAGCTGCGATGGGATTTTTTTTTTTTTTTTTTTCCCCATTTTATGACATTTTGTAGACCAAGCAATTAATGAATTTATCAATAAAATTATCGGCAGATTAATCAATAATGAAACTAACTGCTAGTTGCAGCCCTGCATTTTAACAAGTAAAGTAGAAATATAAAGGACCAAGAACAGAACCCTGAGGAACCCCAACAGTAACAGCTGAGACTGCCCTTTGGATGATGATGGTCCTCTGTGACTGCTGGACGTAAAGGTAGGCAGCTAGTTGTTATCGTGTTACCCACAACTACTTCAGAAGATCGTAAGCTGTCGGATGCTGAGTGTCAGCTGATTGGGCGGTCTCTCTCTCTCTCGCTCGCTCTCTCTCTCGCTCTCTCGCTCTCTCTCTCTGCCCCCTCCCAGTTAAAAATCCCTTGCTGTGCTGCAGTTTGTTTGGTCTCGGAGCTGGCGGGTGTTGTTGACATCCTGCTGTGTTTGCAGGCGTTCCACGTGTGCGTGTGGAGACATAAAGCAGCATGGCGGTGGGCCTGCAGGTTGTGGGTCTGGTCCTGGGGGTGGTGTCGTGGTGTCTGCAGTCCAGCTGTACGTCCTCTCAGGTGTGGAAGGTGAGGAGTCAGGCGGAGTCGCTCAGCAGCAGCCAGTGGCAGTTCGAAGGTCTGTGGATGAGCTGCGCTGCCACCTCGCTGGGGTCGGTCCAGTGCAGCAGGTTCAAGACGGTGCTGGGTCTGCCGGGTGAGGACTCCAACGCATGAAAACTCAAAACTGGGTTTTTCTGATTTTTATTGTTATTGTTTGAGTTTATTAAGAAATTACAGAAACAAACAAACAAACCGCGTTACAACTACAACGTATCGAGTCTGGCAAAGGAAATCCATAAATGGGCAACACAAAAACTAATAAAACATAACATATATGTATAGAAATAGACACATACAGTACGTACACCAATAATCATAGTTATTACTGGAACGATCTATATGTCAAGATGCAGATCATTTCGTTCGTTTCTTTTTTTTAAAAGAATTTTGTAAATATGTCAAAAAATCTAAACTCGTCGGAAAGAACCCCATTTTGTAAAATTCCTGGGTTTTCCCTTTAATGTTGTAACAAACCTGATCCAGTCAAATGATTTAAAAGCTCGATCCAGCACCGCGAAGGTAAAAAGCAGTTGGTCTCCAGCGCATAGCGATACCTTTCCCAGGCGCCAATAGTGCGAGATTGGTCGATATTTTATCGTGTGAGCTCCACCTGGACTGTCAGTCGGGGCCTAATAAGCAAAGCCTGGGATTTAATGACTCACTGGGTCAGAAACCTTGAACCAGACATCTGTGAGCTGCAGCCCTATAAAGTATGTGTTCTACGTGCCGTTCTGTCCCAGCTCACCTGCAGACCTGCAGGGCCCTGATGATCCTGTCCCTGCTGGTCGGTCTGGCCTCCATCATCGTCTCCGTGCTGGGACTCAAGTGCACCAAGATCGGCAGAACCTCGGAGCACGTCAAAGAGCAGATCGCCCTGAGCGGGGGAATCACGTTCATCCTGTCTGGTACGTGGCTCCGGGACTGTGGTGGGTTTACAAAGAGAACCTTTACGAGGCGTCAGTGGCGTTGTCGTGTGTGTGTGTGTGTGTGTGTGTGTGTGTGTGTGTGTGTGTGTGTGTGTGTGTGTGTGTGTGTTTCAGCACCAGAGTTTCTGCTGTCAGTTCATGTTCAGTGTGAGTTTTCTCTCTCAGGTGTCTTCAGCCTGACGGCGGTGTCCTGGTACGCTGCCAGAGTCATCCAGGACTTCTACGACCCGCTCTACGGCGGCGTCAGGTCAGTCACACACACATACACACACACACACACACACACACGCTCCACATCTGCCGTTGTCAGCGATGATGATGATGATGATGACGACGCTGTGTGTTGGTGCTGCAGGTTCGAGCTGGGTACCGGTCTGTATCTGGGCTGGGCGGCCTCCTTTCTGGCCATACTGGGAGGATCTATGCTCTGCTGCTCCTGCAGGAAGACCTCCCCCGTCCCCCCTGCACGGTAAACCCCCCAGCACCACACGGGAACGCATCCCGCTACATGTAGTACTGGGCTTTGTCCACACAGGGGCGCCACCAGCCCCACGAACCGCTGCCCTGTATCATACACGGTCATCTCTAACACCGCTGCCACAGACACACTGTGCTGGATTCTGATCAGGTTGAAGGGTGGTCAGGATCCGCATCGGCTTCTGGTCATCACTGCTGGAAGAAACCGTCAGACCCGAACCAAAACGGACCTGTGGGAAGACTTTCCAGAACCCGGTGTGCGCCGATCAGTCCCGGTCTGAACGGACCCAAAGATAATTACACTTGATCTAAAATGCGTTGGACCGGAACAGGGCCAAACGCATCAGTCAGGTCCAGGTGGGTCAACACATGAGAGCTGACCCACCTGGACCTGACTGACTGAATGTGATTTGGACAGCCGCCCGGATCCACTCAGGTATGCGACGTATTGATAGACACGCACACCTGAGACCGGCATGAGTAACACAGGAAGACCCTGCCACACCCGGCTAGAATAGAGATGGTCTGGACCTGGCCTGACTCTGTTGGGGTCTCCGAGCTCTGAGCCACGTGTGTAAAAGTGAACATCCCGGGGCATCAAGGTGGCGTAGAGGTTTAAGACCCCGACCATGTTATCGCAGGACCATCGGTTCGGGTCTGGCTGGAGGCCTTCGCTGCAAGTGGTCCCGCTACTGTCCAGTATTCCCGCTGGAGGGTCCACGTCCGGCTGTTTTGCTGCAGAGACTACGTTTTGTAACACGTCCTATGTAAACCCAACGGCGGTAGAGTCGCGGTCGTTCCAGCTCCGACTTGATTTGCCGCCTGTTTTGAAATCGACGGAGGTTTTAGTTTCACCAGCTTTGTCGTCGAGCGCGAGATTCACCCATTGGCCGTTAACGCGCGTCACGTGTTTATCCAGCGGGTGTCTTTTTAGACGTGTGCCGCGGTGTCGGTCGGAACCGTCGTGGCGCCGAGTCGTTCCAGCTCCCTCTAACATATGGCGCCTGTGCCGTGTGCTCCCGCAGGCAGTTCTCGTACAACTACTCCACGACCAGCCGAGGACAGAGCATCTACAGAGCAGCTCCGCCCTCCGACGACAGCAGCTCCAAAGCTTACGTCTGAACCTGCCCAACGCCGCAGCCTCCCGTCTGGTCCACCGTCACAGCGCGGACGCGGGCGGCTGGACACCGAAACACCACAGTCCGACTCGGGATCACGTCGGAGTCTCCCCTGGATTTTGGACTGAAACCCTTTGTTTCTGAAGGCTAATTAAACCAATGTGTGATGATGAGCTTTTGTTTTTTACTGATGAATTTTCTTGTGAAGGGCACCGATCCTCCGATTCATGCCTGGATTGTCTGTGTGTGAAGTGTTGTAAATAAAATGTTTCCTGGATGTGTTTTCTATTTTCGGAACGGTGACTCCTGAAGCCTGTAACAGGCCTGACGCTCAGCTTATCTTTAGTGTGAATTCCTGTTCTGCCACTGAGGTCAGTGAGACCACGTTTGATGGAGCTGAACTGACAGAGAGTCACCTCCTCGGTAACTGTCCGTCGAAGGCCAGGAACGGTCCTGAGAACGAAATGTCAGGGGAGTAAACGTTATCTGATTTTCATAATTATGACCCGGACGTCGATGTGAACAATAATTAACTAGACAAAATCAGGAAAGTCCTTGCTGCGCCCTCTGGTTCTGCCTGCGGGCTGCCCGTCTCCCCACAGTCCGAGCTTTCTTTGTGCTCTCCAACCTGAACCGAAACAACGGAGACTGTGACGTTTGTTCAGCACGGAGCAGATTTTTGATCTTTCGGACGAAAGTATTATTCTGAGGTGAGAATTTCTCTGCAGAAGAAATTCTCGCTTGTTAAACCCGACCCGGACAGATGCTACACCGCGGGTTAAACGTCGAAAACACAGTCATCCGATGGCATCAAAGTGACGGTTGGAATAAACTGTGACACCAGCCGGAGGAGAAGTGGCAGGAACACAAGAGAAAGACAAGAAAGAAGGAGTCAAAGTTAGCGACGAATACTCTGCATCCTTCGTTACTCATTTAATGTCGTGAAAAGGGAATTTCAGGCTCCGGAGATGCAAAAACCTCTCTGGCACCAGTAGATAGAATAAACCAGCAAAGACGCTCCAGTCCGGCATCTGATGGTGTCTGATCACAGCTGGACTAAGGAAACCAGATATCACGTCTCTATATGTTGATTATACAGGACTAAAGGGGGGACGCAAAGTGTTTTCCACAAATGATTAATTTTTTTTTATGTTTATTTTACAGGATTTATTCCTATGATTATTTGATACTGAACACTTTGGGGTTTCATAATCCAGTCTCATTCTTTTTATTTTGAATATGTAAAACCATGCAGTTCACCTCTGTGCCACCAGAGGGCGACAGACCATCATCTACGATCATCACAACACATCTGATACAAAGATGAACAACCGAGTCAGAAAATATCTGGTTCTTTGACTAAAAAAAAGGAAAAAGCCTGCGGACCGCAACTCCCAAGATGCACTGCAGCAACAAACATCCAATCACGGAGCCTCCCATGCTGTTGCTGAAGCTACAGGTGACACAGCCTGATCAAAGTAACCATGGCGACGGATCAACGGTCCAAATTTATAAGTCTGGGACACAGGTAATACACACATACACAAATCAATGCGTAAAAAAATTGCCAATAGGGCATAAATTAACGGGCAATAAATAATCTATCGATATATCAATATCAATATCGATACATAAACTTGGAGGAACATGTAAAAAAATAAAAGAGGAAATAGGAAAATAGCTGTAAAAAATAATCAGAAACTAAGTGAACGGATGGAAAATAAATATAAGTCATTAAATGTGCACAGTTAATGAAGACAAGATAAATAAACTGAAATTTAGCCAAAAACAGTAAATAAATACACAACAAAGTAAATTTATGAATAAAAAAATGACGAAAATATGTAATAAATATGGAAATAAATCAAACTGTATATAAAAAAGGAAAAATAAAAATAAATAAATGGCAAAATAAATAATTGCAGAAATAAATCAAACAAATAAATACACAAATACATAATAAAGGAACAGAAATAAAGACAAAAACCTACATTTTCTTATTTCCCATCAGCATTTATTTATTTGCATATGATATTTATTTCCCTCACGGAGATTTATGTTTTCATGTGACTTTTCTTTCTACTCTACTTTCAGTAAAATGAGTAAAAACCAAAAAAAACCGACTGTTACAGCAACGAGAGTCAACGTCACTTCCGTCTTTATAAAACTGTTCGTAGTAAAAGCTACTTCAGCGATTATTTAACATTTCAAACTTGCTCTTCGTTCATATTTCGAAGATGCAGGAAACCGCCGGATGAGTCGTCCTGGGACCCGCGGGTTTCACGTTAAGGGAAACCGGCAACGCGTCTCATCACGTGTTAACGGAGGGAAATCCAATACAGGCTCCGCCCTGAGACGCGCGGTCAGACTCCGACTTTCACCTTTGAAAAGAAACCATGAAAATGCATTTTTGGCACAAATTCCGGTTGTAATAAGCGTAAGGGCCCCGAAAAGGGAGCGGGGGGAGTTGAAGGTGGCCTGGGGGCAGGGTGAGGCGAGGATGCTGCGAGCCCCCGTCACTGGGACAAAAATCTGAGACGCCTCCGGCGGTAGATCCGGTCACTCGGCCTGGTTGCAGGACGTCAGTTATCTGGATAAAAATGACGGATTTAAAATTTAGACGTATTTTTTTAACGCGCGTCGGAGTTTTGCGTAAAAATCGCAGGCTGCGTTGGTGTCGCCGCTTCAGCAGCTCAAGCAAACACCTGCGGGATGTTTCCTGCGGGTGAACCGCAGCCGACGCCACCGGCTCATTGGTCGATCGGTGCATCGACAGAGAAATAACCGCTGGGAAGCTACAGTGACGCAGCGTCAAACGTTCTCGGAGTCCAGCCTCCCAGATGACAGGATTTGTCCCCGGGGACAAAGTCTTTTTGGGCTTTTGGACGTTTGAGACGTCGCCTTCCGTGTTTTGGACCTTTTTCTGACGTTTCATAGACTAAGCCATTGATCGGTTAATGGAAAAAATGATCGGCAGATTAATGGATGATGAAAACAGTCATTAGGTGCAGCCTGAGGCTAAACGGTTACAGTTGTCGTCGAACTGTAAAAAACGGCGGGAAACACGGACAAAGGCGGCGGAAGCGAACGTTGCCTTCAGAATAAAAGCATCACCCGTAGCAGTAACGTAGGTCCTGTGCCTCTGCGGACTGTGAGACCGATGTGACGAGGACGAGTCTTTTCTCCACCAACCTTTTGACGGAGGAGAAACAAACGACTCAGTCACAGACTGAACCTGCGTCGAACACGACGAGTGAGGAACCCAGAGCGTTTCATGATCATTTCAAGGAAAGGTTCATCGCTGTGACACGTCCCATCAGCACCACGAGGGAAACCAAGTCTTCTTCCCTTGTCACTCCCCAGCAGGGGAACCTCCGCCTGCTCCATCGCTGCCCCCCCAGGAACTCCCTCCCCGTGGACATTGAACTCTCCGCCACAGATCGTCTTTTATCTGTCTGTATTTTTTCTGTTGTTTTGTTTCTGTGTCTGACTCTTTTTGCTAATTGAGTCTTCGAGTGACTTTGAATCCTCTGTTTTCTGAATGAAATTCATTATTGTTATTAAATTACTGACGGTCCATCGGGATCTCAGCCAAACTCTGAGCTTCTTTTTTTTGCCTTTTCTGCACAAACATCTCTGCACAGAAAGAGTCCAAGCTGCCGGGTGTCGCGTTTGTTTTGGTCCAAGAGCACCTGACCGTCGGCGTTTCACTGGATTTGTTGGGGTCGTTTCCCTCCAGGACTCCGGCGGTGACTGAGCAGCGGTTCAGCGTGTCGTCTGGCGGATTTACTCAGTTCAGGTTCCCGCTCCTTCCTGACGGTCAAAGACCGAAACATCTGGGACAGCTGGTGGAAACTCGACGGTCTGTCCAGTCTTTGTCCCAAGATCAACAGATACTGAAGGTGCTTTGTGTGTGTGTGTGTGTGTGTGTGTGTGTGTGTGTGTGTGTGTGTGTGGGTGGGTGCGTGTGTGTGTGTGCCTGGTTTTTACCGGTTTTTACTGGTGTCAGTTCACAGCATCAGGGACAGTTCATGATAACAAACGTTGTCAAAGTGCCTTTGAGAGAGGTAACAAACCCTAAAGCTCCACTGGGGGGCTTGTATGTGTCACCGAATGGCCCCCCAGGCCCCCGAGCCCCCGAGATCCCAGGACCCCAGGCCCCCAGGCCCCCAGGCCCTGAGCGTGTGTTTTGAAGTGACTATTTGAAGATCCTTCATGGAGAGTCAATCAAACAATCACAAAACAAGAACAAACAACGTCAGGTTGTGTCTCTTTCAGCCTTGGGGGGCCCACGAGGGGTGGGGGCCTTTTACTTGTCTGTGTCCAGGGGCCCGTTCTGTCATAATCCATCCGTGATCAGTGTGTACAGTGTGTAGTTCTGGCAATTCAACGAATTAAGTCCATTAAGGTCCAGGGTGTGGTGTGTGTGTGTGTGTGTGTGTGTGTGTGTGTGTGTGGGGGCTGGGGGTTGACAGGGGACGTGGTGGTTGGAGGAAGAGGAAAAGATGACCATTTCCTGCTGCAGCTAGAAAATAAAACAAACAGGAAACACCGAGCAGAGCTCAACGAGGAGCGAGCGGAGACGGGTAGAAACCAGTAGAGCCGGTCACTACACCGGGGGGAGAACACAGCGGACAGGAGAACAGCAGAACCCAGCAGAACCGGGCAAACCCAGCGTCAGACCGAGCAGAGCAGGAAGGAACCCCCAGCAGGCGGTCAGATCGGGGGGAGAGCAGAGCAGAGCTGACCGAGGAGGACGGTAGAACCTTCCACGGGAACGTCAGGCCTGAGCGAGTCCCCGTAGAACACAGTAGAAACCTGAGGAGACCGGGCTGCAGCAGGACACTCTGAAACCCACCGTGGAGCTAGAACAACCGGCGGAGCGGCCGCTGACACACACAGGCACAAAAACACACACTGCACGGACGCAGAGATGTCGCAGTCTTGAGGAGGAGACGTGGATTATTTCTTTTACTCCGCTACAGAAGAAGAAAAAGGTAAGAGCTGCGTCTTCAGTCCCTGTGTGTGATTACTCGTCTTACGGGGACGTTAGAGGTCTACTGGGAGACAAGTGAAGAAAACACTGTTTAGTTCTAAACATGTGCACAGTCTGTGCTCTCAACAGCATAGCAGCTAACAGCTAATAGAGAATAATAGAGCAGAGGTGACAGGCTTACACAGCAGACCTGCACCAGACCACTGAATAAACCAGGAAGTACAGGACAAGAAAGACGCAAATCAGGAGACAGAAGTCGTGTCAGGAAAACAAGAAATCAATTCAGTTTCTCATCAACTAAAATGAAATCGCTCCTGCTGCTTCCTGCAAATATAATGAAGGTGGACGTTTTCTCAGGTGTCAGAGTTACCCCGAAGGGGCTAAATGAGGCAGGGGAGACCAACACTGTCGCCGGGTTTGACCCACAAAAAGTCGGCCGATCAGAGCCGGGGACCATGGAAGTGGCCCACTTTTTCTTTTTTCTTTTTGTCCATATTATCTAGAGGTGATTTTCGATTGGATGATGTCACATTAAACCCTAAATATCTTGAATCTTAATTATATACACACACACACACACACAAGCATCAGGACGTATGATGTTGCCATTGATTCAGTGAGTTACGCCGTGGGCTACAACTTGAGTCCCGTTTTTTTTAAGCCTATGATGGTTCACATTTGGGAACATTAATGAAAAGCTGCTGAACCAGCTGTGATCAGCTCCTGTTCTCAGCGTAGCCGTGGACGTTCAGACAACCGTCACTGGGTCACTGTGATACTGAAGGAAACTTAAAAACAGGAGGATTCTGAATGGAGTTCTGCAGACTCCTTTTCCTCCGGTTTCTAAGTGGACTTCTGGAGCTTTATTCTGGAGGGACATCGGGGAGGACGATGTCCTCAGGAAGGGGAAGTCTCACTGAATCTAAAAACATGTGTATCGTGACTGTGAGTCCAGATTTGACCGAGCTATGATTCTGATTTCTGCGTAGGGTTTTACAGTAGCCCACCTCAGTACGTCCTCGATGCTGCCGTTGATCGTGTTGATCGGCAGCCAAAGTACGATGACCAACTTCCTGTCCCTCACACCTGACGCACGGCATCCTTGCCTCACCTCTCGCCCCCCTGCTCCTCCCTCGCAGTTTGAAAATGTAAACTTTCCCGGAAAAGCGACGTACTGGCACAAAATGTAGCCCAAATAATAATAATCCAACCGAATCCATTTTTACTGCCCAGTTAAGGAAAAGAAGCAGGTCCCCACAACGTTGCATTTTTGAGTAAAGACTCGGTTTAAGGTTCAGAAAAATGTCCAGGGAATCAGTGTAAGTCAATGCAATGTCCCCATAAGTGATGGAAACAGGTGTGTGTCAGTAACAGCGTCGGCGTTTAACCGGCTGAACTCGCGGATGAAGGAGTCCTGCAGGTTTTGTCTTGATATCAACCTTCACACCTCTTTAAAATGATCCCTGTAATTACCGCTGGACCGGCTGCTGTCTCTGTCTGCGCCGGTGCTGAATGCCAGGAGTTCTCACCAGAATCCAGAAAACCGGCTTTCCAAGAGAGTGCAGGTGGGATTCTGCAGTTCTGTTTCTTTAGCAAGCGTGTTTGTGTCTGTGTGCGTTCACGGACCCAAAGAACAAGGACGCCTGCTCCAAACAGCACGAATTTCTCCACATCTGCACCTCCGTCAGTATCACAACATCTCTTCCACTCACTTTTGGTGCCAGAGTGGAACTTCACACCTCGATCGGTGGCTAAAGACGTTCAGCCGTGTCGGCTTCACGTCTCCGTGGACGCTGTCGGTCCTCCACGTTGGTCCGGTCTGAAAACGTCTCAGCAACTGTCGGACGGACTGTGATGAAACGTGGTTTACTGCTAATTAGCATGTTAGCATGCTAACACGTTACACTAAGATGTGTTAGCATTTTTGTGTTTAGCATTTTTGCTTTAGATATTTGAGTCTAGTTTTTGTCCCGCATTTTAATCTTAACGTCTTCTGTGGTCGCGGCTACCGCTAGCACAGTTACCGTGGTTACAGCCTTAGCATTAGCATTGGCACATCTGCCAGTTCCGTCCTCTGCAGAGCAGCTGATCGCTCAGACGCCGATTCACCTTTAGTTTTCAGCGGCTGCCGTACCGGTTCCTTTGCCTTAAAGCTGCCGTGGAGCACGGAAGCTGCCGGCAGTAGCACCGCCAGGTCTCGACGCTCACCTGCACGCAGGCTTTGGAGCTGTTGGAAGGTGGATTCTTCTCTCTTCTGACGGAGCTAGGCCGACAGCCTCCCCCTTCTTCCAGTCTTTGTGCTAAGCTAGGCTAACCAGCCGCGTCTCTGTACGGGACACGCAGAGAAGAAACTGAAATCCCCAAAAACTGTTGCGCTGTTCCTTTTACCCAGCAGCCTGACATCCTGCCCAGTACATTAAAGTATCTCCTGTTACCGCTGAGTGTGTTTCCTCAGCCGGGTGTGTGTGCTGACTGACACCTTCCTTTCAAATTCTGTGTGTGTGCGTGCGTGCGTGTGCGTGTGCACGTGTGTGATGAAGGACCGATACAATCAGGGGTGAGTCGAGGTCGTCAATACCTCCTGCTCACTCAGTACGAGTCCCGGCCTAGCACCAGATCGCAAACGCTGCGGTCAGACCCCGCTTCCTGTTTCAGCCACGTAACATCCAGTCCGATCTGAGGCCTGCACGGGGCGAGTTTGATCCAGGATCAGTTCTTCTCTCCAGGGTCACGGCTCCGTCCGGCTCCCCGTGTTAAGGAAATCTCTAAATTATTCAATTTCGCTCCAGATTGGGTTCTGGTCTGATACCGTGTAAGACCAGAGCCAGGACACGCTGGTGCATCTATACGATGTCGTGCAGGCGAGAGCCACGTCTCATGACTGATGCGTTTGGTGCCACATTAATAGCCTAGGTCTCTATACATGTCGGTCACAACAAGTCCTCCGAACTAAACCACCATGTAGAAATATCCGAGTACTTCTTCCCCCACCGCTCTGGAGTGAAGGATGAGTGTTTAAGACAAAAAACTGTTTTCTCTTTAATTGGAAAAACCCGACAGGAAATGAGAAGAGAGGTACGACACGAAACGCGGGCCGGAATCAAAGCGTGACCGGTGTGGGCATGTGGTTTCCAGGCCAACCATGCAGCTCCCAGAGTGTTCAGCTCCTCCGTGGTTTGTTTAACCGCTAACCTGAGTGTTTGACCAGTGTGTGTGTTAAATAAAGACAGACTCAGAAGTGTGTGGTTCAAAGGAAAAGAAAGGAAAGCAGATTGAGAAATGGCAAAATAAACATGCTTTATCGGCGCTGATTCAAAGCCGAACGGACGGGTCATTGACACGGTGATTTCTCTTCTTCCCACTCTTGATCAAACATCACGTCTCGGCGGACGGCCCAGCTCGGGCCAGGGAAGCCGTCCCTCAACGGCAGAGTTTTGTGTTTCGTGTTTCGATTCTGTGTCTGAACGGCCTGGAGGTGGAACCTCGCTGAAGCGGTGACAGCAGCAGAGTCCCAACCCACACTCCGAGCTCTGATAGTCGGGACTTCTCCTTTTTTGATCCACTGACCTCAATCAACCACTAACCCGCTCTCCTCGTAAACCTGCAGCTGCTGATTCAACTTTCTCCTTTCTCCATTTATCTGAACTTTTTCACAGCTGAAACTGAAAACTTCCCTTTGCGAACGACTTTCAAGTAAAAATCTTCCCGTTCTAGTTTCAGGGTCACGCGGACACTTGAGTGTCACCGGGAACAAGTTCCAGATTTCAGCCTTTTGTGATTATTGATTCAGTTTGTAAGTAATTACGCAGACGATTGGGCACAACAGTGGAGAGGCTTTTTCACAGACCAAAGGGATGAACGCTAAAGCCCTGGCTTACACTCCTTACAATACGCGACCTGGCGTTAAAAGTGATATCCAAAAACGCACACAGAGGAGACGCTACCTCCAGGTCTCCACTTCTCTCTTTTGTTGTTGCATGTTCACAGTTGTACACGTTGTAACTTCAGTGAGACACGGATACGAGGCCTGGGCCCCGGTCCAGAGCCTCTGTTTGAAATCAGTGTTAGCTTCATCTGTCGGAAAGACGGCGAACAGACACGGGACAAATACGCACGAAACCACTTGAAAGACAGGCACGCAGAGTGGCACAAAAAGACACCAAGCAACCACAAATGACACGGCCTTGCGGTCTCCCAGTCTCGGGGACTGGCTCTTATGTAGGAGGGGCGGCGGGCCCTTTTACGTGTCGTGTCTCATAATCTGTCCATGGGAACACTCATACAACAAAAGTCTCAGGAAACAATCAGAGGGATTCAGGGGGAGACTATGAAAATGTCCTCACACGAGACCCAGGAAAGGAAAGATCCGGGGGTTTCACCAGAGTTACTCAACAGAGGCTCCGAGCAGTGTTGAGTAACTCCGGCGAGGGTCTGCGGTTTTTGACCCTGGAGGATTTCTGCAGCTCATTAAGATAAGAGTGCTGTCAGATGGAGCTGGAGGCGACTCTGAGAGGGCATGTGGACTGCCTGTGTGTGTGTGTGTGTGTGTGTGTGTGTGTGTGTGTGTGTGTGTGTCTCCATCCGTGCGGAGCAGCTATGTTGAACCGTGCAGGCTGTTATGCAACAGCCTCCATGGAGCAGCCATCTGACCTGGGATCAGACAGAAGGAGGGAAAGCCAGCGGCAGCTGAGGGACTGTGGTCAGACACAGGATATGGGACGTGTCTCCGCGGCACACAGATGCACAGAGGGACCGCCGCACGTCCTCGTACGTGTCCCACAGCTTAGAGACAGGCCGACGGCCGCGTCCAGCTGCTGTCGCGGCTGTTATGATGTGGCTGTTTCTAACTCTGACCTTTCCTCAGTCTGATCAATGTGGGAAAACACCGCTTTGCACCATGAGGAGGTTTTTCTCAGGCCTCGTTCTTGTGAAACCTCATCGGTCACAACCCGATTCAGAGTCTGGAGCCGGCCAGGATCAGTCCGAATGGCCTGAAGAGGTCTCACTTTAGAGGTCTCACCAGAGCTGCTAACATTTTCAGGCTGCTATAATGCGACTTCATTACGTTTCGACGTTTCATCAGGTGAAACGGTAACTTCGGGTTCCGGAGAGTCGCACCTCAGCAGGTCTCTGGTCGCCTGCGTCTGGATCTGATGCGTCTGTGGAGTTTTAATTCCCTTCTGAAGACAAGCTCTGGTCTCAGAGGTGGAATCCAACATTTGCTGCTGCCACGTTAGTTCGTGTGAAGCTAAAGTGAAGCTTCGTGTTTCCGGAGGGACAGTTTAACAGCAGAGCTGCTCTGTGGACGGCGTCCAGGTGTTCAGGCATCAAAACGTGTCGATAACAATCAATATGTATAAATGAAAATGAAGCGGGGCCGGTGGGGTTTAAGATACACCGCGATCGGACGACAGGCAAATCTTCTGTCTGCATCTCACGGGCAACTAGTTTCTCTTTCTCCCGCCAGGTTCAGTCAGGTTCAGTCAGGTACAGGTGTGTTGACGTGGAACCACCGGAGCTGAGCTGATGTCTCAGGCGCACACCGGTCGTATTGTCTCCTCCCGTCCTCCAGAGTTTGGGCACCAGAGTTGAACTTGACGAGGTTCCAACGCCCACGTACTCTGGTTCATGCTGCCTGGACCAGAGTCCTGATGCAAAAGGGCAAATTTTAAGGAAACAATTCAGCCCGAGTCCGAGAAGAAAGTGTCTGGTCACTAGCGGCCGCCTGCAACCACGGAGGGAAGAGTAAATGTCAGTTTGGATTCTTCTAGTAAACAGTCGACTGTGACTCAGGGCAAGGTGACAGGGGTTAGTGTGTGTGTGTGTGTGTGTGTGTGTGTGTGTGTGTGTGTGTGTGTGTGTGTGTGTGTGTGTGTGTGCGTGTGTGTGTGTGTGTGTGCATGCGTGCTTGTGTGCGTGTGCGTGCGTGTGTGTGTGTGTGTGTGTGCGTGTGCGTGTGTGTGTTGACCTGTGTTGAAAGCAGAGTTAATGAGTATTGTGTCAGCTCTTTCGTGAGCAGTGTGTTTACCAGCTGACTGACCGATGACTGTCAGCTACAGGAATGTATAAACACACACACACACGCACGCACTATAATAAGGTCCTTGTTGAATGAAAAGTCACGGATTTAAAAGTACTGGGAGAAAAATGAAGAAACAAGAAACAGGAAGTTGTTTGACACTGAAATGAAACCGAGGGGGAGACTTTAACCAGACCTGGACCCAGGAGGGACTCCGTCGTTGCTCTTGGTGCATGGCCAGGGTGTAAGAGCTATCGAGAACTCCCAGGTGTCCATTTATTCCAGCGTAATAGAGTCGGAGGAGGACTGGATGGTTTTAACTTCAACCCAACAAAACTGTCTCATGGCCGTAGGAATTATAAAAGAAACAATCCGTCTTTTCAAGCCGGTCTTAAAGCGACACCCGTGTGTGAGCTCGTACCATTTGAACTCGCTGTAATCGGCCTCCTGTTCATACGGACCTCGCACGGAAAGCTACTCCGACGCAAGCGATGGAGGACGCGAGCCACAGTCTTCAGCGGGTGTAAGAAGGACACCTTCAGTTTCCCCACTCAGCTCCTTTTCTGGAAGATCTGCACTCACTGCGTCACTCTTTAGTCCACTGTCGCTCAGCGAGCGCTTTATTAGGAACACCACGCTGATACCGGGTGGTTCCTCCCTCTGGTCCCAAACAGCCTCGGGGCCTCGTGGTCTGGAATCCAGCAGATGTTGGAAACCATCCTCGGAGACTCTGGTCCACGTTGACACGACTGCATCAAGTCGTTTGTCGGCTTCACATTCAAGCCGCCGGTCTCCCGTTCTACCACGTCCCAGAGTTGTCGTACTGGATCCAGGTCTGGTGACGGGGGGGGGGAGGCCACTGAAGTCCACCGAACTCGCTGTCATGTTCATGAAACCAGAAGCGTCATCCCGCTGGAAGGAGCCAGGAGAAGCTGGTAAACTGGGGCCATAGAGGGAAGCACATGGTCAACGGCGACACTCAGACGGGTTGTGACCTTCAGACCGGTTTATCAAAACCATCGTGAACTCAAACCAGCAAATCAGCAGTTTGTGGCGCTAATAATGCGCCGCTCCCTCTTTGATTTCGACATTTCCGACGGCGCCTGAACACCCCCCGCCCCCCCCGCCCCTCCGACGCTTCTCCGCTTTCTCTCTGCCGGTTGAGTCGAGTCGCTGTTGAGCAGAAGCCGAGCAGAGGGACGGAGGGACGGCGGCGAGCTGGTCCATCTCTTCAGGCTGGTCGGAGCTCCGGGTGCCTCCGCGACGAGCTGAATTCGTGTCCGCCGCTTCCGACGCTCCGGTCCCGGTCCCGGTGACGGTTTGAGCCGCCGATCCGCCACCATGACTCCCCGCAGTAAGTCGGCCGAGCCGCGCACAGTCGGGTGTTTGGTGAGGGGGACGGGAAACGCACAAGCGTCAGAATAAAAGAAGTTGTGCCCCGGGCTTCTCTCGGGCTTTAAACCGGGAGGGTCAGAACCCCTCCGAGGGTCTGAGGGAAAACATCCGGCTGCAACTGACGGACTTCTTTTACTTTATTGGTTAATCTATCGATCATTTTTCTCGATCAGTCATTTAGGCTTTACTATGGAAATGTTAGAAACGAGTGCAAATGTCCTTTATTTGGGTCCGAGGTGACCTGTGGGAATGTCAGGTCCAAAGAACCGAACCCCGACCAAAGCAGCGAATCCTCGGGTCTGAGGAGCTTTTGCTCGAAAAATGACGCAGACGATTAATCGATCATCAGGATGGTTGATCAATTTTCTCACTCCGCCAGTCTGATCGGTTCGGGTGTGTGAGAATGATTTCACCGGTTGGTTGCGGGTCTGAAGGACAGGTGAGGTCAGGACCAGGACCACCGTGTCCCGCGGTGAAGTCAAACCCTCATCAGGTCAGAAAATGTCTAAAAATGTAAAGTCGCCGGTCTGAACCCGGACCCTGGTCTTTAGATAAACCCCGACTCGGGACGACTTTGACTTTTCAGTGCCGACGATGCGTTTGTGAACAGCAGGAATTGTCAGCGATTCGTGGACTGGGGGTGAATCACAGGGTTAATGCTGTTTCAGATCTAAGGACCTGAGTTTCTCAACCTTTAGACCAGGACCTCGGTGTAGGTGGAGTCGCCGTAGATACAGAGACGGTGGGAGCTTTAGGTCACTTAAATAAAAAATAAAAAAAGGACAAATTTGTGCGTCGTCTCACCGACTGTCGGCGTATTTGTCCCAGACCACCTTCAGCAGCTACGTGTACCTGAACTACCCGAGGTCACGAATAAAGTGCTGTAAGTGAACGTCTCTCACCCGTCGAAATATCCAGGTGCAGCATTTTTCAGTGTCTCGAGGAGACGTGGATCACTGATATCTTGATGTTTGGTATATTGAACGCAAACTGTCTCTGAAATACTAAAGTAACTGGACTTAGCTGGTGAACATAGCGGAGCATTTAGCAGCTGAAGAGCCAGATGTTTCCCTCTGGAGCCGGTGGAGACCAAAACCGGGGATGAAAGAGAGGGAGCACTGGACCCTTGATCCATCAGGTGACAAAAACACCAGATCCAGATGAATCATCGTGTTTCTGCGGAAAAAAGAGAGAACTGGCAGATCACACGTTAAAACACAGATACTTTTTAAAAGACCCCAAAATGCTGCCGCTGTCGACAAGAGCGCTGAAGTCCTTCTCTTCCTTTGTGCTTATCGTCAGACGTATCAGCTCTTTTCTTTTTTAACGGAGCCGTCCTCAGGCGTGACCATACACCGAGTTTAAAAAAAAAACAAAAAAATAGCTTTTACAGTCTTCGCATGGCGTCACTGTGCTCAATGGTCTCCTTCGGTGGAAACCAAGACGTTAAATTTGTGAAACAATCAGAGGAAAACATTAGCAATATGCAGCAGAGACTTCAACCTGGGATGCCAAACAATATGTCAACATCTTCCCCGAAGTGTTCTTAAAAATACGTCCTCGCTGCTTAAAATCTGAAGTTGTCAGATATCGGTGAGGTTAAGGGAAAGAGGGGAGTGAGGAAATAACCTCTGGCTGTCGTCCCCGGTTCGACGTGTTGCCCGATGACGTCAGCCGGTCACACGGCGTTAGAGAGGAGCAGTGTTTGTGTCCACAGAGGCTTTTGTCTTGTCCTGCAGCAGAGAGGCATCCCTGACATGCTCAGACGCTGCGTTCACTGACCAACCCTCACAGGTCCCTACAGTCCAGAAGCCTGCTGAGTCAGGGCGGGTGTTTTCTTTTCATTAGAGCTGCAAACAAACAGAAGACTGAAGAGCGACCAAAGTCCACAGTCCCCCTCTCTTTATCGTCTGACACTCTGTCTCTTTTTTTATTCGTCCTCCTCCTCTTCCTCACTGAGTCCGACTGGATGTGATTCCAGAGTGAAATAAGCGGAATCAATGAATCAATGAATGACTGGACCCCTACATAAAGTAAATCGGTGCTTTCTGTTACGGAAAAATAACCCCGCCACCCTCTGTCCCCTCTGGGTTTTCACTTGCTGACCGAGACACTTTAACTTCCTGCGGAACGACAGAAAAAAGAACCAGAAATGGCAGAACTTCTGTTTCTGTCCTAACCCTCCCCTGTCCTTCACGGTAGCCCGTCTGACCTTTGACCCCTTTGCCGTTGGTGACCTGCACTGAGAGAGTCCGTCCAAACTACCACTCTGCTTTATCTCCATTGTTACCTTTCTGTAAATACGGTCCCTCGGTTGGTTGTGACTAATAAATCTCCAGGTAAATAATAAGTGTAGGAAACAGTATTACAGCCAGTTTTCCAACAGGTTTAACACTAACCAGTGTTTACTCTTCACACATAAAATATATATATATATATATAATAGATCAATATGAATCCAGTAAAGTGGCCTCGGGTCATCAGTTCCTGATTTAACCCTCGTCAGGTCCCCGGTTTAGAAACCCAGAATGCCTCTCTCCTCTTTAGGGGAGACCTCTGTAAATCTCGCCCTCTCTTCTCAGCTCCTGTAGATTTAAAGGAAAGCACTCGTTGTGCTTCAGCCGGATAAGTCTCCGGTTTCCGTCGTCGACCGCCTTCGTGTTCTGCTGTTCTTTAGTCTGAGTTCAGAACAAGCTCAGATACAGTCAAAGTCTGGTCACGGGACGTGAGGCCAAAGGCCGGAGTCTGGGACAAAAAGCCTCTAGAATGAACGTGTGTCCGCCGAGTTTCGGAAAGTCACAACTTGAAGTTTTCTTCTAAAATAGGATCTTCGTTGATGTTATATCTGCCTGCCTGTAAAAGGTTCACCAGACAAATCTGAGGAATCTCAAGATGATTAAAGACAGAAAAAAAAGAGACAGAAAAAATGTGACAAACCATCAAATTAGAGAATTTTTCTCCAACTTTAGTATTTTTTTTTTTTGTAAAATACTGAATAAAACCAATTCTTCATATGAAGCAACGTGAGACACGAAAATCAGTCTTTAGTTGAACTTCTCTCCTCGTTCTTTTATCTGTCTTAATATTTACATTTTAGACACTGAGATGCCATCCTAATCCGGAGTCAAACACACACCTACACACACACACAAACACACACGCGCACACGCGCACACACACACCGGATTAGACGTTGGTCAGTTAAAGTTTTACTGATCGTAGGCTGTAATAAACCAGAGTCCTGATGGAAAAGAACAGGAGGGACACGCCTTCACTGGGAACGGGCCGTGTGACCTTCAACAGCCCCGACACACTGAAACTCACCTGCAGCAGAAAATCACAGGATTTTCCAGCAGAGCTTCAGAAGGCCTGACCAAGAACGGGGCCTTGTGGGCTCCAGTCTGTGACAGTCGGTGGGCCTCAGGGAAAGCGTGTTAAATGCTGCTAAACAGAGACATCGACTGTTGGCTAGGCTGGTTTTTGTGTCTCCTGGGTTGAGTGAAAAGCTCCAGAGAGGAGGTCAGAGTGGACGAGTGGATGAAACGGACCATTCGATTCTGAAACGGGAAACCAGGATCGACCTGACGCGTCCAGGTCAGGGCTCAGATAGACGGGTCCGTTCCGGATCCCGGTTCACTAGGCCCCGACGCTGACGAATCTCTAACTGAACCTTTAATCTCTGCTGGTTATTCTGCGTTGTCGCGTCTTTCGGTATCCGACTGGACAGACGCATCGCTCTCCTTCGCATCTCCGTGCTCCTTTGAGCTTCCTAAACACGACGATAAAAGATGAAGCATGGTTTTTACTGCCACGGCGAGATATTCTAGGTAAAACAAATGAACATTTTCAGATAATTTTTTGTTTATACGAACATTAACTCTCCCCCGCTGCCTTCCCCCGTCCCGTACTCATAAACACACTTTATTAAAAACTAGAAGTAGCAGTCAAGGCAAACAGGTCGGACAACAGTTTGGCAGAGACCTGCAGGTAAAGCTGCCGTTTATGTTTAGATGTCAGGTCGGTTTATGTGTGGAAGGCTGTGATGTTGTCATAAGATTTGTTGCTGCAGTCTCTCCTGCAGAGCTGTAGCTGGATCTGTGGAAATACTCAAGTCATGAGATCCAGTTCCCCCACACCCCCAAAACACACAGAGTTCTGAGGTTTTTCTTGTTTTCTTTCTTAGGTTTTTGTGGACTTAAAGCTCCCAGCAGGTTTTTAAAACCACAGTTTTAATCAAAAATGCAGAGGACATGACCTCAGCGTCCTCAGCCGAATTTACAGCTCTGATGATTTGAGGTTATTGATTATTGGGATGGAGGGTGGCATTTACTCCATTACACAGTATTTGTACAGTATACAGTTATAATTAAAGAGCAGTGAAGTGGTTTTGAACAAAAATGCCAAACATTTCTTGGCTCCAGCCTCTCAGCCGTCTGGATCTGATGCTCTTCTTCCTCTCACGTGATAGTAGACTCAGTCTCTTTGGGGTTTTTACCATTGGTCAGAAAAAACAAGACATTTGAAGGCATCACCTTGGAGTCTGGGAAATTAGAACAGAATCTCTTTTGCTGTAATTTTACAGTTTTGCGGACAAAACGGTGAATCGACGAATCGTAAAAACGATTAAAGTAGCAGAATAATCGATCACTTGCAGCCCTGCTATAATGTAAGATGAGGAACTGCAGTAAATCCTCACAGTACAGACCCTAGACCGTAGACCCTCAAAAATCAGGACCCTCATTAATTAGCAACACACACAGTTTTGTCCGTAAACCGTCACTACACTCGTTCTTACACACACTCACATTTAATAATTTGCTTTTGTGGGCACATTTAAAATCACTCCTAGTGGTAAACCAGTGAAATCGCAGGTGAACTGATCCCTAAGTCCCAGGAAATTACTTTTACTACATAGGTAAAAGTAAGAAAAGTATCATCAGCAGAATCTACTTGAAGCATCAAAAGTAAAAGCACTCATCATGTAGGAAAAGGCCCCGGAGACTGAGATATTATCACACGGAGGCTTCGGCAGCGTTTTACTGGTGGAGCTGCTCCGGGTGGAGCTGCTTTTAGCTACGTCAGAGACAGGGAGAGAGTTCAGTCCACTGGTTCCCAACCCGGGGGTCGGGCCCCTCCAGAGGGTCGCCAGGTGAACCTGAGGGGGTCGTCAGATGATTAATTAGGTAAGAATCAAGTTTGAATTCAATTTTTGGACTTTGGACTGAATCTTTCCTTTCTGTAAAATATTTGACCGTACTGTGTCTCCAGTAGTTTATTTAAATGAAGGGAGGGAAATTTCTAAAAACTCAGACATCTGAGACACGACAAGGTCATGCTGAGATTCTTCTGTAAAATCTTAATCTGCAGCTGTCAGATAAATGTAGTGGAGCAGAAGTATCAAGTGGCATAAAATGGAAAAACCCAAGTACAAGTACCTCAAAATTATACTTAGGTGCAGCTCTTGAGTAAATGTACTTAGTTGCTTTCGACCACCGGTGTGATACCAGCCAAACTGTTGGGGTCGACCGTATTTGTCGTTCTGGGGGCGTTGCTCTATGTAAATGGGCAGACGGGTGCAGAACAGGTGAGACGGGGTCTGAGCGCACGTTTGATAAATACCATCCTCGATAACTGAGGCCCCGGACTTCAGGCCGGATTTTATCAGTCTCTTCTGCAGTTTAAACTGAACAAAGTTCAACTTTTGTCTCCAGAACTTTCTTCTTCTTGATCTGAAGTCTCACCGACTGCTGCGGCAACATCACAGCCTCCGTCACTTTAGTCCTGCTGGAAGGTTTTAGTCCTGTTCTCTGTGACCTCCTTCCTGGCTCAGCTGCAGCTCACCGTAGAGCCCACATTCCCCTCTTTAGGGAAGAGATTATATTACATTTTTCTGAACAGCTGTTTTCCCTCACAAATACCGCTGAGCCAACAGTTCTGACTTAATGAGAGACAGATGCAGCGTGGGTAAGTGTGACCTCACTCAGAGCAGACCCATATCTGAAACGACAGTCGGGTCAATCGATAATCGACCTTAAATCATGTTTACAGCTACGGTAGAGTTCCGAAGGCTCGGCGTGATCCGTCTGTCGGGATGCGTTGTGGTTCTGCCGGTGCCCACATCGTTCCCCTCACCGCGTTTCATCTGTCTGTCTCCGGCCCGCAGGCAAACTTATGCAAGCTGCCGGTATTACAACTGGATTTCACAGTGAAATCTGTCCTCGGTGTGTCCTGAATGTTAAATATCTGCCTCTAAATCTCCTGATATCTGACTGGCAAAAAAGGAACTCTGAGCAAAACCTGAAAAATACACAAGAGAGACACTAATGTGATTAGTTATGATGGTGTATTGGTAATGCTGCAGCGTCAGCCAGAGGAAAATAATGCTGAAAATATTTGCACTGATGTGACAGAGCAGCCTCGCTCTGATCGCGGAGACGCTCTTCGTGATGTAAACTGGTTTTAGCACACGCCGGTTTCGTTGCTGTTGTTGTTGTTTCTGTTTATTTGACGGGTCAGTAACGATGGATGTCAGGAAATGTAGTTTGTGTTCAGAAAGAAACGTTTTTTGTTTTGTTGACTTGTGTCCTGTTCACCCGTCTTTCGTGTAAAGTGCTAAACGCTCTTACAGCACATGTGCCTGCGTCAAACTGGAGAGTAGCCGAGTGTCCGGGGACCAGTAAGTTAACGTCATGTGACACTGGTACGTGTTTGCTAACTAACCAGTTGGGATCAGCTGTCACCAACATTAGCAAACGGGACAAAACAAAACTGTTGGCTCTATGAAACATTGGAAAACCAGCCCGCTCCTCTCAACTCTTGGAGGTCTCTCCAACATAGTTGGACTGGCCATCAGGACTACCGGGACAAATCCCAGTGGGCGGCCTCATCGGCGGTTCAGTGGACCGACAATAACATCCATAAAGTTTTTACCGGCCCCGTCAGTCTCTTTACTTGCCCTCTCCTTGTATCCCAGCGGATAAATCCAGGCTGAATTTCTTTCCCAGTCCGACCATCCGGTCTCCACCATTGGAAAGCGTCGCCGATGTTAACGCGGGTCTTCCCCCCTCACCTGATCATAGCACTTCTGTTTTTCAGTTTCAGTTCTTCTGACCTTCTCCTCTTTGGCTGATTCTCGACCTTCCTCCTTCCTGACGATGCGATCGTGTTGTGAAGTACACACCGCCGTCAGGCCGCCGCCGGTAGTCGTTCCCTCCGCGGTCTCGCCTTAACGCCGCCGTCGGTCTCTCGCCTGCCGCCCCAGCCAGTCCCATTCGAAACTCATGGTCTGGCGGCGAAGGAAGCGTAGACCGCTCCTAGTCCTTCCCCTGGTAATCTTTAAATTGGCGCTAATCCGTTAGCATGTGTCAGATTTGCCGCCACACAACACCGTTCCAGCCAAACAGCCCCCTGCTGCCGATTGGCCGGAGCATTGCTGCGTGACTCGGTCCGAGCCGCTTCGTCTGTCTCCCATGTACAGAACCGGGGCATTGTGGGAACACCTGACTGTCTTTCTGCACACAGAACGGACAGCCGGCGGACTGTGAGGGGATATTCACTGTCTTGGATTAGAATCAGTGCCTGTACCTTTTTCAAATTAAAGTATAACATATCGTGATTACTGCTGTGGATTACAGTTACATTCATAACAATCCATTAATCCTAGCTGCTGCTCCCTCACGATGAAGAAACAATCCTCTGAACTGTGATCATTTAAAACAGATAATCATCATGGATCGGTTCCACTAGGCCGCCCTGAGGCGATCAAACTGGCTCAAACTGAGTGACGAGACGTCACGGAGAGGTGGATGATGGGACTTTGGAGCCACTAAACTTATGCCTTATCAGAGCAGCTCGGCTTTCATCAGTCATCTGTTCTGATGAAACGCACAGCCGCCCTCAGACTGACCAGAGATCAGTCGCAAAGGTCCGACCGCATCCCGGTGGGGCTGCTGACAGTAGAAAGCCTGTAAAATACGCATCTGCTCTACTCAGGTGTCGCTTTATTGACCCGCTTTCCAAAACCGTTGGGAGGGGGCATGGGTGACATGTGGACCAAATGTGAAATCCTACAGTTCATCGCCACTGTTCTGTAACGCTCATTCGGTTTCTTTGTCTGTTCGGTGCTCTTATTTTGAAATCTGGTGAGCCTGGTGGACCCGTGAGTTAGTTTTCAGTTTAACTTTGCGTGGAAGCGGACGTGACGTTTTCTGTTTTTAAGACGGTCGATTTTTAGCAGCAAAAACTGGAACTTTCATGTCTACTGGACCTGATAAAAGTGCGAGGATCACATCCTGGCATCAGACGCCGTCTTCTGGTATCTGTTTCCTGCCGATTTGCAGTAGAGGAGGAAGTAGTCTGGTCATTCCTTCAACTATAGTATCAATACCACAGTATTGAGCCACAGGGAGCTGACTTGGCGGTGTCTCCCCCTGGGATGCTTTCTCAGCAGCGGTTCTTCCGTGGGTGCGTCCACGAGCGCACAACGCCGGGGCCCGTATTGACGTGTGCTCGTCCGTGCCGGCGGAATAAGAGCTTGCGCTCGCAGGCCTCGGCACCTCATTAACAACGAGTCCAAAGCGGGGATGTGGACCGCTCTGTTTTTGGTCTGTCTCCTTTTTTTTTCTTTAGAAACTTTATTTAACTGATGGCAGTGCTCTGGACCCCCCGTTCACACTCTCACTGTTCCACATGTCCACACCTGGAGCTTCATGCGAGTACTACATGTCCAGAGTCCCGCTCTATGTGATGAGACTTCCATGAACATCAGTCATGTGAGCCGTTTCCTTTTAAATGATGGGAAACCTCGTGAAGCGAAGGTGCCAGAAGCGCCGAGTGCGGCTCCGTGGGAAACTCTGCAGCCACACCGACGTTCCGTTAGTACAGAGTCAGACTGACACTCAGAAATGAGCTGAGAAACGGGAGTAACGAGCCGAGTTTCTACATGGAACCGTCCACTTATCATTCCTGTGATTTACCAGCAGATTCCAGTAAAACTCCCCCTCTCAGACAGACTGTGTGGGAACGCAACACAGATGGTGTGTGTGTTTATGTGTTAACCTTTTAGTGCTTTTGTCCTTTTGCAAATTGGAAACGAATTACACCAATAAACACATGGATTCGACTGGAATTTAAAAGCGGATATTTTAGCCTCTGCTACTTTTTATTTTGACATCGGCCAAGGAGGCTCCGTTTTCAGCCGTGTCTGTTGGTTGGTTGGTTTGTTTGTCAGCAGGATCACAGAAAAACTACTGAACCGATTGGTACCGAACTTGGCGGAGGGATGGGACCTGGGCCGGGGAAGAACCCGTTACGTTTTGGGGCAGATCGGGATCATTTTCTATAAACCTGAATTTTCTTTCTACGAAGTCTGGCGTATGTTGTTTGACACTGACCTTGGCGGAGTCACCTGAAACGACCAAGATGCTGGTTCTTCAAATGGATCATTTCGAATTGCAGACATAAACCAGTTTATAGACTCGTTACTGCCGAGACCGAAGGGGAGCAGCAGACTGAACTGAATTGTGGGATACACTGAGCTCTGAACTCTGTCTTAGAAGTGCACATACGTATCAGAGTTTTAAAATAAACAGCTGACGGATGTAATGTCACATTTTCTGTGAAGCTCGTGTGGAAATAATATTACGGCAGGACAAACAGCTGACGCCGACTCATCAAAACCGAAGAGAGAGCCTTACAGGTTTACGGGGCCCGGTCCGGCGACCGCTCGCCGTTATTAATGCCGCGTCATGTTTCGGATCCCGGCTGTCCTCGGAATCGGCAGCTGTCTCTGCTTTTGTCTGCACAGCGTCTCCTCACCTCCACAGGTTGATAGTGAGTTTGTTTCTGCTTCAAGTAGAATCCACCTTAAACTAGGTAAGAAGACGCTGAATTTACAGGAGAGAAGTAGGAAACAGTGGATGTAGAGAAGAGATGCAGCCTCTCTCTCTCTCTCCATACAGCCTGACTTTTACTTGGTTTAAGACTATTTAACGTAAAAAGTAAAAAAATACATCATGTTATTTTCTGTCATGTCCAGCTGCTCCCCTTGACCTTTTAGCCGAGGTGAAAACACCGAGTCCTACTGAGAACTGAGAAAAACCAGGTTAGTGTGAGTCCTTCAAGTCGACCATCTTTTCATCCAGGGACACGACCGTGAGTGTTGGACAGAAACACGTCTGGAGTCATGGGGACAGAATGATAACGTGTGATCAGCTGTCAGATCCTTTTTATTAAATGAATCCGGCTTTTATTTTTAAACGTACTGACTGTTCTCACTGTTTCCTCAGGCAGACACATATCAGCTGATTATCTATATAGCCATTAGTCATGAACACACACACACACACACACACTCAGGTCAGGGCTGAGCTTTGTGCCTCCGTCTGATTGGATATCTGCTTCTCTTCCCGTGTGTGTGTGTGTGTGTGTTTGTTCTGTGACGCTGAAAGGTCGCGACCTCCTCGCCTCCACGTGACGTTCAGGTGTCGTGTTGACCACATGTGCGTGAGGACAACGCACATGCCGAGGATTTCACCAGCCGGGTTGTGGAGCGGTTCAGCCGCACAGTTCTGAAGGAGGTTTCGCTTTTGAACGTTTCTCAGCAGTCAGCGTGTTAATATCGTGCGAACCTGACCAGTGTATCGGCTCATACGTCCAGTCTAAAGCTGTTTGGGCACAAAGCAGACGTTCTTCTGATTTTGTTGTTTGTGCAGTTTGAGATTTTTGTCCCCAGACTCTTGATAGGTGAGACTGAAGCGTCTCCTTTGGCTTGAACGGACACATTTTTTAAAGCTGTCCTGTGGAGTCTCTTAGTAAACAGACCAAAGTCACCGTCCGTGTCTTCGAGGTCAAACAAACGACTCCAACGTGTGCGTTGTGTTTTCTGAGCCGATTTTTTAGACCTCCTGCCTTTGGTGGGTGCATTGCTGGATTTCCCGGTGGGTTATCGCCACCACATCGAGGTCGGCCCCGTTGGATCGGCAGAGCTCGGGTTTATGACGAATGGCGGTGCCAGACATGCGGCTGTGTGCGGCGGTGGTTTTGAGCTTTTAACGAGGAAACTGCTGATGCCAAAAATCACCACACGGACCAGTGAGGGTCAGAGTTTGGCTGCGGGGTAATAACTTAACCAACACTGAGCGATAACATGAGTAAACTGTGGGTTTTGGCTTGTGACACATTAAAACAAAGCAACCCGTCGCCACCGCTTACTCACATTATGTTGAGTTATGACCAGTTCCAAAGATATGTAGTTATTAGTGTCTGCTGTGCACTTTCCCTGTTTTATCAGAGTAATTTCAGAGGTGCGGTTGTTCAGTTAATCACAAGAAAAATAATCCAAAAATTAGAAGAACATGAATATGATTTGATGCATGTTTATTTTTTTTCCCCTGCCTTCCCACCATGTTCACCATCTGGTGGATCCCAACCCACCAACCCACAGTTCCCATTGTATGAACAGGGAGTATGTTGCCATAGGTGCAGTGAGTGTCGCTGTGGGCTGCACCTTGAGCCCGTTTTATTTATTTTTTTACCTATTTCTGTTTCCTTTCAGTCAAACTGTCCCATTAAAAGCAGCTGAACCAGCTGTGATCAGCTCCTGTTCTCAGCGTAGCCGTGGACGTTCAGACAACTGTCACTGGGTCACTGTGATACTGAAGGAAACCTAAAAACTTTCAGGTTTTAAAACACCTGTCCCTTTCACCTCACACAGTATCTTTGTCTCATGTCTCTCCCTCCACGTCCCCCCATTGAGCTGTCTCACAGTTTGAAAACCTCTGGTCTAGACTTTGTAGGTTTCAGCGGGTCTTCAGGTCTGACCCCTGCTTTGAAGAGAAGAGAGCGGCTTCAACAAACACTCGAACGTCCTACCAGGTCCTACCACCCTGGTCCTGGTGTCCTGGAGGTTGTGACTGGACCACACCCAGCGGTGAGCAGAGAGACCCAGGAGTCCTCGCCTCGCTCCGTCACACTATCGCTGTCCTTTCCGCTCCCATTGTTTGTGTCCAGGAGCTTCCGCGATGCCCTGCGACCCTCTTGAAGAAAACAGATTGTGTGCGAGCGCCGCCGGGCTCCGCGTGGGTTTCCTGAGCCTGCTGCTGGGGCTGCTGGGTATTTATGGAACCAACACCGCTGAATCACTTCCCACTTCGCCCTGTACCCTGAGCACCAGTGTGTGTTTGTGTGTGTTTGTGTGTGTTTTCCTTAGTGTTCGTGTGTGTGTGTGTGTGTGTGTGTGTGTACGTCTATTTCTGGCCACAGCAGCGTGTCCTGAGCTGGTGAGCCTGGAAACCAACAACATGAACAACATCCGCTCCCAGTCCACCTCACACACACACAGACACACACACTCCGGACCAAATTCACAATCAGAATTTCTCTCTCTTGTTACAAACTGTTTCCATAACCATGGCAACAGTTCACAACCAACTTTTTTCCAGAGTGAGACTTAAAGAAACCGGGTCGATTTTTAATCAGTCAGTCGATCAACAGCTTTGATAAGTGAATAATCAAATTTTCCATCTTCTCAAATGCGAATGTTTTGTGGTTTTCTTGTACGATAGTAAACTGAACGTCTTTGGGTTTTGGACAGTGGTGGAAGAAATACTATTACTTTTAACTGAGGATAAAAGTAGTGATTCCACAGGATAAAAATACTCCATTACAGGTAAACGTCTCGCTTCAAAATCCCACTCAAGTTAAAGTAAATAAAAGTATTAGCATCAAAACTGCATTAAAGTAAACTTAATAATACGTATATACAACATATAACACTGGCATATTATTATTGATGCATTCAGTGTTGATGTTTCAGCTATTTCAACAACTTAACTCACTGTTACGTAGATTGATTTAGAAGAAAGCATCAAAGTTTTTAAACTGATGTAAAATCTTCACCTGAGGAGTAATTAGCAGCTACAGCAGCCAGATGAATGTAACGAAGAAAATAAAGTTCCAGATTTCTCTCTGAGATCTGGTGGAGCAGGAGTATCAAGTAGCACTACATGGAAATACTCAAGTGGAGTACAAGTACCTCTGAACTTTAGTTAAGCACAGCACTTGAGTAAACATACTTAGTTACTTTCCACCACTGGTTTTGGACAAAATAAGACATTTGAAGACGTCACCTTGAACTTTGAGAAAAATGACTTTCGACTAACTAAACAATCAATCGAGAAAAATAATTCTCGGATTATTTAATAATGAGGACAATCGTTAGTTGCAGCCGTGATTTCGCCTCTGTCCTACAAACCAGGAAATGTCCGATATAGGTTATTAAAAAGGCGTCAGCGGAACGACGGCCTTTAAATGTTTGTATTACATATTTATGTGTGTGGCAGGAGAGTGAAGGAGAAGTGGATCTGACGTCGATGATTTTTGAACCCAGGTCCCTGCTGGGGGGGCGACACGATCCTGTCGGTGGTTGGTCGCTTTGTGTAGTGTAGTAAAACATTTGCTCTCTTTATGGTACGATAGATGAGGTTTCCACGAAAGTCTAAGGTCCATTATTACGCCCGGAACTGTGATATTAAACGCTCCTCCGACGTGAACGCCACCTGTAGATACCGCGATGAGTCCGGTATTTGGTTTTCAGACGTTTGTAGAGGACGGGGACACAGTCCTCAGTTTTTAAAGATAACTCGACTTACAGTTAGAATTCCACATTTGTGACTTGCAAAAAAAAGGTTTGTAAGGTGCAGATTGTAGTTCATAGTCAAACCAAAATCTGTTTTGCCAAAATAAGTCATATGTTAATGTTTTAAAGTGTGTTTTAAGCCTTTTTTTTTTAAATTTTAATTTGCAAAGTCAAAATCATAACAGAAGAAAAAATATTCTTAATAATTTACAGCGTGAGTTTATGGGCAGGGTCTTTGAGGAGCAAATCTAGATCACTGACCCTGAGGGTGATTAAAAACTGGTTGTGTCACTGTACTTTAAGGTTTTCTGATTTAGTAGTTTTACTAAACCGTCTCAAATGTTATTCACAGAAACATGTTTCCGCCTGTCGGGCCCCTTCACGTCCGGTCTCCACCGGCGGCCTCACATAAATCCTCCCGGATAAAGAGAGCGAGATGTACAGAGATGGTATCCACCGCAACAAGTCATCTAGTGACGGAGTTTTACGTTCTTATCAGTGTTTGCACATTCAAAACTGTCACGATAAGAGTAACAAATGCAGGAAATCGTTTAAAGCAATGGGTTTGCTTCTGCCTGAGGTCAGATTAGGATTTCAATCATTAAGACGTTTTCCGTGAATCATTACAGCGAGCAGACTGACGCGGAGCTGCTGTCAAACCTCCACCTGCCGTCTGTTAATGTTTGATGAGTTTATGTCTCAGTGGTTTATGGCTGCGGGAGCATGTGACATCAGCGGCTTTATAGCCGGTTGGGACCTGACTTCCTGTTGACCTGCTCAGGAGCGGCTCTGTCTGTCACACACCCCAGTGATCCATGATATGTCGTCGTGCGTCAGATTGTGTTTTACCATCTTCCCACGGAGTTTAAACGCTGCGCCATGTTTTCAAGTGTGTTTGTAGTCCGGCATCAGTATTGTTGCTATGGTTACCCGCCGGATAGTACACCTTGATCGCTGAGCGAAGGTTAAACCGTAGACCTCGATTATGGTGGACCCCTGCCAGCCAATCAGAGAGCAAGGTTTTCTGTTCCTGTGGTCAGTTTGGTTTAGAGTCAGACTACCGTGGGAGTCCTTGAGCTGTTCCCAGGGATCATTGGTGAGGTTTCAAGGAGCCTTGAAAAACGTCCCAGTTGTCCCCGAGTGAGTCAACTGCTAACTGAGCCTGAGGCATCAGCGCGGGAGTTGAGGGACAGACACGTGGCGGCCAATCGGAAATGAGGAAAAGCAGATTTTCTGTTGCCGTGCCACAGGGTCAGGCATTGGGGACAAGTCGAGTCAGGTTCCTAGTTAAACTTTACCTACTGGTGTGACTGCCATTTCACAACAACATGGACCACTTTAAGGGTCAGGTTGGGTGTGTTCACCTAAAAGCAACACACACCGGCAGCGTGAGGTGTGTCAACCGTCGTCCACACGCCTGTGGTTTTTTAATTTGCTTCATCGTGAGTGAATCCACCGGAGCCTAGAGGCTGGTGGTGGTGGCGGAGGAGAACAGCCAGCGGGTGGATGGTCAAAATGGTGGATGAGACTCGCCGGAGGTCCTGGAGGTCAAGGTGGAGATGGGGACGGAAAGACGGACAGACGGCAGACGAGAGTTTCTGTGTGATGCTCCAGACGTCGTTTAACGTGGATCTGCTAATGGCTGTCGCACTATCTACCCAACCTCTGGTTCTGATAGTTTGACTATAAAGTGACGCTTGTGTCTCTGTGCCACTGGTTAAATGTTATAGCAGCTACCGCAGTGTGAACCCCGCAGGCCAGATCTTCAGGGGCGCGTTTGATGTAAAAGGGATGCCGCTGCTTTTCAGACGGCGCTGCGAGTCCATCATGAGAACAAGCAGAGAACTAGACAGCAACGTACAACCTCAGTGACTGATTCTTGAGTCATTAATAAAATGAAAGGAAAGAAGTAAACTGAAGTCAAACTGGCAAAAGAGCAAATTTCTAGTGTCTGTCTGGCAGATTTTGTCCCCGCGTTACCTTGACCACTTTACAAGATACGGGACCCACATTCATCGCCGTCATGTCTCTGTTTTGAATCTGGTTTTTACTGAATCTGGTTTGGAAACCTCAGCAACCTCAGACTGAACTGTTTTTTCCAAGCGTGCAGTAAAAATACTGAAAATCAGTCTCAGTCTCTTTACTTTCTCTTCAGAGTCTAATTGTCTAACAGTCTAATTGTTTCTGACAGTTGTCACTGTTTCTGTCTTTCACTTTTGTTTCTATAACGGATGTCACTTAGCTACGAAGCAAATTTCCCATTGTTAAATGATCTCCCTTTCCTCCCTCCCCAGGTTCCTGCTTCCCTGTCCCCCCGCCCCCAGCTCCATCATGCCCATCCTCAAGAACCTCCCAGTGCGCCTGAAAGGCGGTGGTCCGACTCTAGACAACGCTTTGATCCTCCGCAGGATGAGCCTCAACATCACCCCCCACCATCACCACCACAACCCCTTCGACAATGACAACGGCGACCATGGCAACCACTGGTCGCCCGGCAGCTCGCTCCTGGACGGCGACGTGCCAAGGGACCGCAATCCGTTCGAGGATGAGGAGGACGAGAACGAGGCCAACGAGGGGAAAAAGGGAAGTGGAGGAGGAGGAGGAGGTTCAGCGAAGGGTTCCTTCAAGTTTATGTCCCCGCTGAAGAGTCTGGGAAAGCTGGGGAAGACCCTGAGAGTCTCGGGGAGGAGCAAAGGTAGTGCGACTCCCTCGCCACAAGGGTCGCTGCAGGGAACGCCTTCACCTGCAGAGAAGAAGAAGAGGGGGAGGAGGAGCTCTGAAGGAAGTCTGCTCAGGTAATGTGGGATAAAAACTCTTGAGGTAAGATTGGTGAGGTGAGACTTTGTCGAGGTAAAGAGAGAAGATCGGAGCTCGTTGAGGTTAGGAGGGACAAGGGTATTTTTTTTGAGACAAAGCGGGATGATGAAAGTTTGTTAATGTTACGAAAGATGATGGGAGTTTAAGGTAAAGAGAGATGGTGGCAGTTTGTTAAAGTAATGAGTGATCAGGTCACTTTTTTGAGAAAAAAAGGGAGGAGGGAAGTTTGTTTAGGTAAAAGAGAGGGGAAGGTTGGAAGGATGACGGGAGTTTGAGGTAGAAAGGAGTCACGGGAGTTTGTGGAGGCAAAGAAGTACAATAGGATGCTTAGGGTATAGAGGGATATTAATTAATGTAGAGGTAAAGAGAGATGGTGGGAGTTTGTCAAGGTAAAAAAAGTGAACATGGGAACTTTATCATGGTTTAGAGGAATGAGGTGGGTTTTGTAGAGTAAAGCTAAAAGAGAAAGGTTTGTTGAGCTTCAGGGAGACGAGGGAGTTTATGTGAGTTAGTTGAGGTAAGGAGGGATCAGCGGACTTTGTCGATGTAACAGAGGATGAGCACAGATTGAGTCTGTGTCATTTCTCCCTTCGTGTCCGTCCCAGGTTCGCGGGGAAATATCGCGACACCCTCGCCTTCGCCAACGGCGAGCTGAATTGTTCGGAGAGCGAGTGCGACTCCACCAGCCGCCGCCTGTCCTTCATGAAGATGGTGGGTCGGGGGAAGCTGAAGAGGGAGTCCATGGCCGACCACTCATCTCAGGGCCCCGAGGAGCAGCCGGTGCAGGAGGTGGTGGTGGAGGAGGTCAAACCCAGAGAGCCGCTATCAGGTAAGAAAACCAAAAGGACGTAACTCACACAACGAGGCTCTGGTTTTCCTCATTAGGGAAACTCAGCCAACTGACATGGAGTGGATTATTGTGTGAACGTAGGATATGCAGAGGGGTTGATATTTGGCGTCTACGCTTTGACTCATCACCCTCCACAAGGAAACCCAGCTCAGCACAGCAGAGAGTGGGGACTGGCGGTAACAGCAGACCTGCACGTATAATGCATAAGCTGCCAATACCAACACTGTTAAGAACCGTTAAGGAAAAAGACTTTGAGATGCTTCGAGTTACAAGGTCAGAGAGTTCAATTCACTTCCGTGGAAACAGGTGGATGCTTGGGTGGTGGTGGGGTTTTTTGAGACGCTCTATGAGCAGTAGCAGCGACGCGCACCGACTTTATCCAAAGGATATAGATGTACAGCATGTTGCAGCAGCTGCTCAGTACAACCACAGTCTGATCTGTTGGTGGCCGAGCAGCTCCACTGGAGCAGCTGGGGTCAGGAACGCCTCGGTGCTGGTAATTCGCGAGGGCCAAGCGCTGTTCTTTCACTTTCTCCATTCAGATTAATCAGTCTGGCGATCGAACGGGCGAACTGCCCATCACCAGGCTGACTCACTTCTCAGACCCAGGCCGGCGTTACACTGTGAGCAGAGTGTGTCATTCGAGGTCAGCAGACCCTCGTTGACTGCCTGCAGTAACCGGCAGACCAGCAGAATTTTACTTAACTTTCTTTCTCCTCTCTGGTTTCCACATGAAAAGTGTTCAGTTGTGTTGCCTGTTTCTTTTAAACATCGGAGTCCATCAGATTATGTTCGGGAAAATGCTCTCGTTGACCTTTTTATCGGAGGCTTGACTGAGCACGATGTTGTAGGTTTGATACACATTGGCCTTCATTAAAGACCATAATTGAAACGTGACCAGGGTTGTGATAACACTTCTTTGTGTGTCCATGAGTTCTGCGGAACTGAGACCTGACCCAGGGCCTGAGTCGGGACCGGATCCAGTGAGGTGTTTAATCCCCAGTTTTTCCTCAAAAGACAGACTGCCGCATTTGTGCTGTAGAGGATAATCCACTTGGTTCATGGTCCCCGGAGTTTCTCCGTTCTCTAAAAGAAATACTAACTGCTGCGAGCTACGAGCTGAAGACCACAACAGTACACGGCAAAACAGCCGATCAAATGGCAGTGTGGCAACAGGTAGTCAGCCCCACCCGGCCTCACATTTGTACCATCTGCTTTCACTGACACTGTGAGGGGGGGGGCTGTCCCCTCACTGAGACCCCTCCAGCTAAGAGCAACTAAAACACCATCTAAAACTCTTCTATCAGACACTGAGCTTCAACTGTAGAATAATGATCAATAACAGCAGCAGACGAGGACTTTTATATTATAATGTCATTGAATTAAGTCCATGTTATGGCCACTGAGTCCGCACGCTGGTCTCTGGCCTCCAGATCTGAAATCAGGGACCGACAACGAGGTTTGAGAGCTGACTGTCAGCTTTAGTTTGAGGGACAGAGATGCCCCTGCTCGAGGCGTCTCTCTCTTTCTCTCTCTGACTGATCTTGTCACCACCTGTCGACAGTCGGCGGGCTACTTTAGACCCCGACGCCGACGGGGACCGGGGCGGTGAGGGAGGGACCTAGCAAAGAGGTCCGAGCAGACAGACAGGTTAGTGAAGGTGCCCTCACAGCCAACTGGGTTACACTCAGATGCTGTAATTCTCCAGGAGTTTCCACAAGGACACTGGAATGTGTTTGGGAAGTGTGTGTGTGTGTGTGTGTGTGTGTGTGTGTGTGCGTGTGTGTGTGTGTGAGATCATAAGTATTGGGCCGGACCTGGAAAGTTTTTAAGGGCGTCTATTGTTTATCGTACCCTGTTTACTCTGCTATTTTCTAATGAATGATTCAAGTGTGTGTGATTGTGTGTGTTTGTTTGTGTGTGTGTGTGTGTGTGTGTGTGTGTGTGTGTGCGTCTGTGCGTGCGTGTGCGCGCTTCTCAGTTCCTCCACACCCTTGTTTACATGTTAAAACAGTTACTCTGCTTTTTAACTCCCACCGTGTCAAGACGTGACAGAACATATACGGTAGATTCAGATCCTATAGCCTTTAGCGACCTGGACGCTTGTGACGCCGGTGTGTCCAGGTTGCAGTGAATGCGCCAGCGTTGAACCGAAGCCGAAGACAGCGGCAGTGAAGCTTTGAAGCGAGTGGCTTCTCAGTCACGTTAAAAAAATTTAAATCGGCTTGTCGGATACTATCCCGACAACTCTCGTCTCCTGATGGATTTTAAGACAACGAAAGCAGCAGCGTCGCCAGTTAAGCATGTGCCCTGCGCCGCGGGATGTCGCTCCTCTGCTCTCCGTTGTTGCCAAAGAAGGGACGGATTTCTTCTGACGGGAGCGGATTTGTCCTCAGGCGCAGCCGTAGGGACGCCTGACGGCACAACATGGGGGGACCACCTTCGGCGAAATGAACGAAGATTGTCCAGTTGTCGAAGAATTATGACCCAGATCTTACGGTCTAAACAATCAACTTCTGTGCCCCCTGGTGGACAAACACGCTTTTTCTGAATGACCTCAAACTTACCATCGACGTCTGACATTTACTGTCACGGATCAGACCACGTACTGAGAGGCGTGGGACGGGATACAATGGGCCGATAATATCGTCCGTCTCCGTCCTTAAATTGATTAGAAACGGTACATGTGTAAAACACAGTGAGTCAGATTCAGCAGGGAAAGAGCTGGAATTAAAGGGAACATAAAGCCTTCGGTCCTGACACGTCGTACTCACGATGGCAGCAGGCAGTGGCCTCTAGAGCTGCTGTTACTACTGCGATCTCACACACACACATTGGAGTCCACTAAGCCTCGTGATGACAAAGGATTTAGTGAAATGGAAAATGTGCACTTTTAAATTCAAGGTCTTCACAGGTCTGCTCGGTTCCCAACAACTGAGACCTGAGTCCTGAATCTCCTTTGATCCACACGCTGGTGAACACGAACACAAGGTCTTAGTTCAGTGTTAGTTTGAGCATAGTTGTGGATGTCAGGTGAGGGCTTGTTTTCAGATGCAGCTAAAGCAGCGTATCAGCAGATCAGGTTCCTGCTGAACGCTGAGTGTGTGGGTGTGTGTGTGTGTCTGTGTTTAGAAATGGTACATACCAGTGATGCAGGTACAAACAACCACGACTCCTTTACTTCTGTTTAGCAATGACACAAAACAAGACAGGTCACACAGTCCTGTACCGTGGCTCCGTGTTCTGGATCACGTTGCTTGACGGCTGATGTTTAGTCGACCAATGATTTAAAGGTGAAGCTCTGCAACCTGCAGCGTTTTCCGGGAAGCTGTTGTGAAACCGTGGCTTCATTTGAAGCCGTTTCACATAAAGAGACGTCTCAGTGTCGTATCGGTGATACAGTAAAGAAATGCACTCATGATTCTGTGGTGCAGGTCATTACACCAGGACTCCCTTCACTTTAGTTCCAAGCACTTCACTGATAAATTCATTGCTCAGAATTGTGTTGTGTAAAGTTGCCGTTGCTTCAGATGCTGCTCCCCGACACGGACTCTGTAAATTCAACAAACACCTGCATTCCACAGTAGGTGAAATAACCCGTACCGCAAACAAATAGGAAAAAAAAGAAGCACCCGTACAACAGAAACTCCAAACAACTGCAGATGGAGGGAAAACACACACCTGTACTCCAACCAAGAATTTTTAATAAATCAAACACCTGCAACCAAACAAGAAAATCTAGTTAGGAACCGAATCACAATCCAAACGAGGCGAAACAGACGCCTGCAAGAAGAAGCAGCAAACGCCTGTGCTGCAAACAAAACTTTGAGAGGAGCAAAACACTTTTAGTCCAGTTGGAGTTGGACTCACCCCCCCAAAAAAATCATCATCATAATCATTTGGCTCATTAAAACCCTCAGAAAAATCAAATGACTGAAAATGCCCATCACAAGTTCCGACAGTCAGTCTTAAGGTGACGCCTTCACATTCACGTCGTTCGTCCAGTTACTGAGAGAAAACTGAGAAACGCAGGAAACCCGAGACATTTGAGAAAAACTGAAATAAGCAAATGAACATTTTTGCTTCGTGACACAGTTTAAACAGAACTCGCCCTGTTGTTCGACGTCCTTCCTGTGGTGAGTTCAGGTGCGTCGGGGCGCCTGACCTCCGTGTGACTCAGACGGTCTTCGTCGGTCCTCTCCGCCGCTGCCGATGGTTGTCTTCACGCATTCTGCCTTCTCATGAAAGCATGCAGAGCCCGAGACCTGAGCTGACGGACGCACATCAGCCGCACATCTGCACCGAAGGTATGCAGCGGCAGCAGGGCACCAAACATCAACGCAATGGGCGGTGGATGAAGATAAGTCCTATTATCGTCCTGCGCATTCTGACGATTGTCAGGGACGATAAGCTGCTCCGAATCGAGATTAATACAAAGGTCTAACATGCTTGCTTTAACCAGGTTGGGTCCAAATCTTTTATGTCACATCAAGTGGATGAATCATCCAAAGTGGACGATTTCAAAGGTCACATTTGACATTGTGTACGCCCCAGGAAGGTCAGCAGCTGCTACGGCAGAAGCTAACGGGGAACCAATAAAATAAACAATGAACACTGGTACTGCAGCCAACTTTACTTTTTCTTTGTATAACCGTGATCTTTCACTAACCTGACCCTGAAGTGCATGAAGTTTCCACGTACAGACGCACGAATCTTGTCTGCTTCAAAGTCTTTTTTTTTTTATGGAGTCTCTGCTTTTATGGTTCCGTTTCCCACTTGTTAGTTCACAGTGTCCAGTATTTCTCGGATCAGACGTGATACGAGAATGTTCACCTGCATCGCGGTTGGCGGACTGAGCCATTGTCTCCTCAACAAAGGCTGAAATGTTGTAAATACATAAGACCGTTGACAATAAACAAAACCAAATAATGTTGAATGAGGGCCCACGTCGTAATGAGCCCTAATTACCGTATAGCTGAGCAGAGAGCCTTTGTGTGAGTGTGTGTGTGTGTGTGTGTGTGAGAGAGAAACAGCTGGGTTGTTTTCTGGTTTAGACATCCCACGGAGAGAAGAGAGTTGTTATGAAATCAAATATTTGTCTAAGCTTCTGTTTAGAGAAAACTCTGTTGTTTCCATCCGACCTGTGTGTTGGTGTGTCTGATAATTAATGTTTCTTTGGACCAGAGCATGTGATCGGTGGTGATGTGATGCTGCTGCGGAGTGTGTGACTGTGCAAAGACCCGGAGTTCAACGCTTATCGACATATCGATTCCTCTCCGATTTACTCTGGTGAGACAGTTATCGGAAAATGTCTGTCGCAACTGTCAACACAATGTTCTCAATGGATCTGAAAGGGCCTGATGCTTTCATGGC
This sequence comes from Xiphias gladius, assembly GCF_016859285.1. Taxonomy (NCBI): domain Eukaryota; kingdom Metazoa; phylum Chordata; class Actinopteri; order Istiophoriformes; family Xiphiidae; genus Xiphias; species Xiphias gladius. The sequence continues at coordinate 27,330,414 of NC_053406.1, read as the reverse complement.
TTCGGCTTTCTCACTGTTGAATCGGCTGGATGTTTTGAGCATGAAGGGACGTTGGTTTAACAAACGCCACTGTAACCGTTGTGAAGTTGTAACTAACCTCCACGTCAATGTTCAGCGGCTGGTAAAACCAAAGTCAGGAGCGCTGCCTTGGTTCTCTGACACTGTGTTGCTCAGCCTGCCCGGTGTTGCGTTCACAGGTTACTGCTAATCCGACTCCGCTCCGACGTCCGGCTCACACTGGCCACGCCGTTCGCTGCGACGGCCGCGTTTTGTCCGGCGACGTGTCGACTGAAGCCGGCGTGTCCAAACGCCCGACGTGACATCTTTCCTCTTTACCAGCTCTCGCTCGTCTGCGCTCGCCTCCTGCGGCGCTTTCCCCGTATTTGAGTGGTTTTGTGTCACTCTGGGTTGACTGCGTCGCTTAAAAGTGCAGTTGGAACGATGTCGACTCGAGCTGGGAAATGGACCCACGCTGCAAACTCCGGACTGGTTCAGATCTGACCCTGGTTCCCTGGACGTCGATGGTCCAGGTGCGATCTCGGGTGGGACCCGGACCTTTTCCGGTTCCGGCCTGGAGATCTGGTGACTTCTTTGTCGGTGCTTTTGTCGCTGGGCTCACGTTGACCTTCATCCTGTCTCCAGGTAGAGTTTATGTTTGAGGTGAAGCGAAGGAGAGTGTGATGAAATACAAGCTCCGTGTTCTTTACACACACACACAGCAGTGTGGAATGTACCCTTCACAAACTCCTGCTTCTGTGTGTGTGTGTGTGTGTTTGTTTCACTGGGCCATGGTCATATTACTGCTGTCAGTTCAGACCAGCGGCAGCTGGGCGGGTTGGTTGTTGTTGAGTTGCTGCAGGTTTCAGGTAGAAGGTGAAATATGAAACAGGAAGTCCCCGTTAAAGACTCTTCAACCACCCAAACACACCACACTCAGGTTCATGTTCTTCTGTCCGCAGTCGCGTAAAAGCACAACTGCCGTACTTTTCCTTGTGCTTTTTTGTTTTTTCAGCTCCACAGTTGCATAACCCCTGAAAAAAACAGCCTCAGAGAGTCGATAAGATGCTCACATTCAGGCCTGTCAGGACCAGTCGGCCTTTAGCGCGTCCTACCCCGAGTCAGCAGCTGATTGAGGTCCAAAGGACCAGAAAACCGTCTGCGGCTGAATGACTTCCTGTCAGACACGCCTGCAGACTCTGCTGATAATCACTTCACTGGCTCTTTTAAAGTGGCTTCTGCTCTGACAGAAACTGACTCGGGTCTGAAACGGCCTCCTTCGTGTGTGTGTGTGTGTGTGTGTGTGTGTGTGTGTGTGTGTGTGTGTGTGTGTGTGTGTGTGTGTGTGTGTGTGTGTAGGTTTGGTTTCAGCAGCGGTAGAGACACAATGACGTCGGATGCTCGTCAGCGCCGGCTCCTGCGTTTATACGCATTTATAAAAATCCAGCAAATTAGGATTTTGGTAATCATGCATCCCATAATAATGGTTAAAACGTTGCATAATAAATGTCCCTGGTTTAGTGTTACATTTGGTGCCTCAGTAGAATATAACCTATGAAATGGAAACAGATTAAAGAAACATGCCCAGGATGATGACGGGGTACTTTTTCAGCCCTGAGTAGTGTCTGCAGGTCCAGCCCTCGGGCTGCATACAGCTCCAACAACCTCCACCCGGAGCAAATCAAAGTGACTCCGGACTCGCATTCGGTTTAGAACCGAGAACGGTTTCAGTTTCCGCACGGAGTGTGTTAATCACAGCATAGAGAAAGACAGTAGAGCTGGAATACGTCTGTACCTGCGAGCAGACGAAGACTTGAACGTTGACGCCGTGAGAGGAAAATGACACCAAGGCCTCGGACACACCGAGAGAGACGAGAAGACGGAAGAGGAGATGGAGCTCTGAGGAAGAAATATCCAGGACGGGTCGACCAGTTCAGAGCACAATAAAATGGACGTTCGAGTACTTGGGACAACAGGTGATTGACAGTTCTCTCCTTTTCAACATGAGCCCATCCTGCACCTGATTGGACCAACACTCTGCTCTCTTTGGCCTTTACGTCCTAGAAAACACGTTTGTTGTTGTGGAAACGTCCGTTTCCGCCACCAAAACTAGTGTCTGTTTAAATCTGAGGCAAAGTCGTGACAGACTTGATTTAGTTGTAAAGAAAGAAATACAGCAAGTTTTCATACAGTTTTCATTTTCTTACAGTGAAAATAACGGTAGTTTGAGCCATAGGTCACTAAATGGTTTGATCTGTATCTAATTGGACTGAACTAAGTCTCCAGTTTCCAGACTCCCACTAAGAAAAGTGCTTGTGAGAGACAAAAATGTCTCCCCCCCGGTTCCCGAATGTTGGTATCAAAACAAAATACGGGTTAGAGTTGATCCGAAAATCAGCTGCAGTGATCCCAGCGTGAGAACATGTGAGAGCAGGTCTTCTGATCTGAAATGCGACTGCGAGGTTTTTATCTCCTCGTGTCCCTCGAAGCACAAAGACCTGAGCAGGAGAAACACTCGTCTCTGCTGTGGTTCGTACGAAGGCCGACGACGAGAAGGAGAGGAGAAAAATGTGAAAACAGAGTTCAGGTTACAGTCTGCACACACTCGCACAATACCACTACTGTTCACACACACACACACACGCTGAGCGTGTATAATAAAGGCACTTAAACAGGTACCGTCTTAAACTGCACTCAAAAGCCTTCCTCTCTCCCTCCCGCGGTGGATCTGAGCAGGTAACATCGGACTCGGCAGCGTCAGGTTCTTCAGTTTCACACTGAGAGTCGCAGAGTTCACTGTGCGTTCACATCTTTTCCCTGCGACCGAAACTTCAGACGTCAGGTCAACATAAAGAGGAAAGAGACGTAGACAGTTTTCACATCTGCCTAAAGCCAGATGTTTCCCTCAGGAGCTGGTGGAGACCAAAACCAGAGCTAAAAGAGAGGGAGTGCTGGACTTCATCAGGTGGACTCGGACACCGGATCCAGATGAATTTCCAAATGACATGTTAGACACAACAATTTTATAAAGTGAAAACATTTCAGATGTTGTGTTTTCAGCTGGATGTGGTCTTCCTCTGCCAAAAATCACATAATGCAGCTTTAAGACTAAACTGCTCTTTCTGTCAGAAATATACAGGGTTTACTTTACGCCACCAGTGTCTGCTACTCCAGCAAAAAAAGAGAATTCATTTGGCCAAATTACATCCACCTATAAACAATCAGGCGTCGTGACATGAGCCTGGCAACGGTCCGAGCTCACATTTGTGGGGCGTTCAGGAGCAAAAACGAGCGTGGGAAGCGACAGTAGCTGGTTTTATCCTGTGTTGCGTGCGATAGTGGAAGACGAACGGTGCAGAATCGGGGACGACCCACAACATCCTGACTGACGGATGAGCAGGTCAGAAGTTTTCAGTGATTTAGTTGATTAGAAGTGAACTGAAGTATTCAGAGCTGCGTAAGGTATCGTTTGTGTTGCTTCAAGAGCTTCAGCTCTTCCACCCTCAGCTGTTAAATCCACAGTGACGTGCATGTAATGGTCTAGTGACATGGACAGGGTGGTGGAGGTGGTGGTGGTGGTGGGGGGGGTGTCTTATGAGGTGTAGGGTGGAGGTGGGCAGGGCTTCATCCACCCAGATGGAACAGATTTTGACTGGAACCGAACAATAAGAGCTGTGTTTCTGTGAGGAGGGGCACACTGACATGATGGATAGGGGTGGAAAAAGTGTGTGTGTGCGTGCGTGCGTGCGTGTGTGTGTGCGCGTGTGTGTGTGTGTGTCTGTGTTGTTATAGCTGTGTTTTACAAGCTCCATTGTCGTCTGGTTTGAAGGAGCTTTAAGTGCTCATATCACCTAACAGTGTTCACACCCTGAGTCTGTGTGTGTGTGTGTGTGTGTGTGTGTGTGTGTGTGTGTGTGTGTGTGTGTGTGTGTGTGTGTGTGTGTGTGTGTGTGTGTGTGTGTGTGTGTGTGTGTGGTGACCCTCCCCAGAGGTCTTATCAAAACTAACCTCCACTCTGTAACGAGCAGTGTGGCGGCTGATCTCAGGTCTGTGGGTCAGTTCTTGAGTTTCGAAGCAGACGGAGAGTAGAGCTGAAGGACAGTCTGAAGCGGTGGTTCCCAAGTGGCGGGTCGCGGCCCGAAAATGGACCCCGGGTCCATTCTGAGTGGGTCACGAGCATGTGGGTCAACGTCGTTGAGAAAAAAACTTGACTGTGAGTTTTCAGCAAAGCGGCTGTTGCGCCGGCCGGTTTATGTGATCGGCCGTAAAAATATTTTAGTAGCCTGAATAACTGGAGGCGAAGCAGACGAGCGAGTGAGCGAACATCCGATGGTTTCAGTGTTAATAAAGACAAAGACGTCGTAACCTGCTCCGCGCGTCAGCGGACAGGCTGAGTGACGTGCTGCTCGCCACGGCTCTATTTCGGTTGAACTTTTCGCGCACTAGCTCCACCTACCGACATATTTTCACATCGTGTTTTAGACTAAAATCAGTGAATTTAAACCGGACCAGTAGCTCGGTGCTAGTTAGATTGTAAGACACCGTCATTCTGACAGTAACTGACAGTAACTGACGTCTGTACTCAGAGACAGCTGTTGTTACCCTGGTGGCTTCACTAGCTCCCACGTTTTACAACCCTGCCAGTCAGTGTGTACACCGATCAAATATTTATTCTTTGTAGATTATTAAAATGAGAATTCATTAATTTAACACAACATAGAAAAACGAATTCCCACCAAGGCCGACGGTGTGGAAGAGGACTAGGACACACATCAGTATCTTTGACAACCAGCTCACGTGGACCTGAACCCGAAATAGCTTTTATGCTGTGACCTCTGACCTCATCACTGCTGCAGGAACCAGACTTTATCTTTATTCCGACACAAAAACACAAAAGACTGAAATGTGTGTGAGTTCAAAGCTGAGAAGTTTCACTCACATAGTTCTGTTTATAGAGATGATCTTCCTGTGTGTGTGTGTGTGTGTGACTACAAGTCCCACATGTGTGTGTGATTGGTACAACTCAGCCATGCAGACGTGTGACTCTTGTTTTAACTGTTTCCGTCATTTATGCAGATTTATTTTATTTTATTTTAGTTTTATTATTTGTTTTATTTCCATCAGGTGGTTACTGTAATAATGATCTGCTGAGACACAAGACGCTACTTTTGCTAAAAGAGAAAGTTGGAGAAGTTACTGTGATGAGCTCCGGCAACCGGACGTCTCCTTCGTAAAAAAGGCAGCGTATGGAGTCATAACCGACGAGTCTTCTGCGTGTTGATGCCCGTGTGGTCCCACCGCAGCCCGGGGTCGTTGTCGGGCCACTTAACGAAGGTTAAGTCAGCGAACGGCCGTGAGTAACGGCTCTGAGAAAGTAATCAGGCCAGCGTGCGCACGTGTGGCTCATCCTCTGTGACCCTTTCAACCCCCATAGCGTGTGTGTGTGTGTGTGTGTGTGTGTGTGTGTGTGTGTGTGTGTTCCTGTGTTGGCACTGAGGCGGACGAGAGAGACAACAACATCTGGAGGCCTTCATCCTCGCTGTGTCTCACCGACACGCACGCACGCACGCACATGTAGAGGGCTTTTATTTTGAAAGAGTAACCCTGCCAAGACTCTCTTTTGACGCAGCAGTTGATGCAGGAGGAGACATCATTTCCTGGCCGTGTGTGCGTGCGTTTCCTGACAGCGTCTATTATCTGGCTGCTGCAGTATTATGATGTGATGAAAAGCTGAGTCATATTTCCTCTTTCATTATCCTTCATCATGTCTGTTTCTGGTTTGACTTCATGTCAACTTTATTAGTTATTTTCTTCTTCTTGAAATTCACCTTTGAAGCATTTTAACAAAATATTGTCCTTCGTGTTTGTGCATAGTTACTTCTTTATCCTTACGATGCAAGGACTCAGGAGGAATCGGAGTCAAAAACCGTGGTCCTTCTCAGAGTCCTAACAGACTCAGATCTGAACTCCAAGACACGGAACACATGTTGACATGGTTCAGTGTGACGTCCTCTCCCTGATGTCCCCGTAGAATAAGGCTCCAGAAATCCACTTAGAAAATCGGAGAAAAATGAGGCTGCGGAACCTGTTTTTCAGTTTTCTCCAGCATCCCGGTGACCCAGCGGGTGAGTTCACAGAACAGCAGGGGTCACTGACGGGATTAAAACCACTGGCCGGAGCAGGTGATGTTAACATCAGACAGAATCCCAGTCTGGCCGGGGTTTAGCAGACCCTTTCTGTCAGATCCGTCTGAATTAGCTCAGACGATGTCATCACTGTGCGGCTGTGACGTCATCTGCTGGCGTCACCAGAGAGGATCCTCCCTGAACGACCTCACACCGACGGACGGTAAACGCTGACTTCAGACCAGCCCCGCGGTGGAAACTTACGGGGGACCGTGGGGACTGTTTGTTGGACTGTTTGTGAGAGGTTTTTCCCAGCAACACCCTGTTACAGTTTAGTGGACAAAAACAAAAAAAAGTCCAGTCATTTATTGGTGTTTACTGGTCTGTCCACTGGTTCCTTGTCCAGAGACCAGCTAAACCCAAAATTCTAAGTCCCAGCTCTCATTACACAACCAAGTTTAGTTCTGAGATTTTTTTGACGGAGAAACAAGTCGTTTCGATTTCAGATCCGTTGTCGATTTGTTAAAAAAAAATTCCGGCCTAAAAATGAGCTCAGATGTTTTTGGAGACGCGAGAAGCTTTCAGTCAGTGTCCAATGGTCATCATCCTGGGGAGAACCGTGTCATCTCACCAGCTCTTCGTCTGAGAGAGAAGCTAGAAAAGCTTCTGGTCTACAAGTGAAGCATGTAGTCTGTCCGAAGGTAAAGTGAAGCTTCATGTGTTCGCATCTCACCACGCTGCAATAAACATTAACACACGCAGTACGTCAGTTGGATTATCGGGCCCTTTCTAACGGGACTTACACCACGAAAGTATCAACTATCAACCAAGGCGGACGCTGCTTTTTGTCAAAGTTTAGTGCTTCACTTTCTCTGTGGTGTAGATATTCCTACATAGAGTTGTGTTGAATGAAATGACCACAAGCGAACGCAGACCGAGTCCCAAGGACGCAGATTTGAACGTGGCCTGGTCTGTATTGAGAGAGGCCCCGAGGAGTCGCTTTAACTGAAAACCGCTCCGAGATCCGCTGAGAATATTCGCCACAGACGTGTGTCCCCACGGTCGAGAAACCGTCTCCAGGCTCGGTCTGTTAAATGTCTGGAATAGAAGTGCGCAGAGTGTGTGTGTGTGTGTTGTGGGACTTGATGAACAGGTGTAAATGCCACTTGCGGTCAGAATAAAGAGGGTTCATTGTGGAGTATCTGACCTTTCAAAGTCGATTTGGTTTTGTAACCAGCAGCGGCAGCAGTTTCAGCTCTTTATTGTGTTTTTTCATGAGGAAGATTTCTCTGAATTTGATGCTGCAGCAAAGAGTTTCCAGCCTTTCTGGCCTTAAAATGACGCTTTCTTTATAGATCTACTGGATCTGACCATTTCACCCAAAGAGGACCTCTCATTCTCCAGTTATTAAGTCTTAGGAGTCAAATCCGGAGTAACTCTCACACAAAAAGAGGCTGTTGGGTCTTTCCTTGCCAGTTAAAGGGGGTAGAGAACTGCTGCTGCCGTGACCGTTAAAACTTTATATCAGCTGCCGTAGACAAACAGGAGCTGAGTCTGAGTGGCACTTGGAGGAACCGCAGCGCCTGAACTAGTCTCTAATGTCGTTGATCTCTCTGTGTCCCTCAGTCCTGGAGATCCTGCAGCTGGTGAAGAAGCGGGACCTGCTCCTGGCCGACTCTCACATCCTGGAGCTGGAGCAGGAGTGCAACGAGTCCGCCGCCGCCGACCGGGGCGCCGTGACGCAGACGGAGGAAGCCACCAGCCCGAGCGTCAAAGACGGCATTCGGAGGAAGGCGAAGGACGTGGAGCTGCTGTACGAGGAGCTGCAGAAGGAGCTGTGGGCCGTGGTCAGGGAGTCTCTCAGGTCCCCTACAGCCGGGCCGAACCTGGGCCTGGTGGTGCAGGTGAGGACTGCTGCTGCCGTGGTTACAGCCACGGTCGCCGCTATCTGTGCTGACCTGTGTGTGTGTGTCTGCAGGTGCTGCAGCAGGAGGAGCAGGCTGATAGAAACTGGGCCCTCAGCGAGGGAGCGGCCCCCGGGGGCCCAAGGCCTCGTCAGCTGAAGCACAGGTGGAAGGAGGCGGTGGAGGAGGCGGCTGACGGCTCTCTGCCTCAGAGAGCGGAGTTCACAACCGGGGAGCTGGACGGATACCTGGGCCGGCTCCGAGCCCGGGTAGTGGAGGACCTGGGGGCTGCAAACAGGAACGTGGTCTCCATTTACCCCGAAGAGTACCAGCCCTTCCAGGTGAGACGACACCTGGACAGAAAGATGAGAAACACCTTGTGTCTGTGAATGTCTGTGGATCGCTGGCTCCCAAACTTCTTAAAGCTTTCATCAAAACACGACACAGCTGCATAGTGAGGTTTTTTATTTTTCGTGGCATCGGTCCACGAACCTCAGCCCAAACACACACGTCTGTTACAAGAATCAATGTTAAGAAGCTAACAAAACAAATAACAGTCAGTTCGCATGTGTAAAATATTTAACACGAGTTACGCCCCACCCTGGGGCGGCCCGATGGGACGTACAACACTCCACCACAGACCTGAGTCAACCACAGAAAACACCTTTAAAACGACCAAATCCATGGAATTTAGAAAAACACGTCAGTGTTCAAAACCACCGGGACACTAAATCAAGACTACAAAGCACACAAAGTCAGAACACCACAGCAACACAAAATAAAATCCCAGGCTGACGGGCAGCAGGACCAAGCAGTCCCCACGCTAGCACTCGGGTTTTAGGCTTTCAGGGATAAAAACACACACACACACCACCTCATGCACCGATAGTGTGGAGCTGTGGCGACAGTTTTTAATCAGATGATTTAGATTTTTATCTGCTTCTTTCTTCCATTTTAATATGTTTGAAAATGTTGCATAAGACTTTTATCCATGTAGCACTTTACCTTTCACACACACTCACACACCAAGCTGCTGGTCTGACCATCGGGACCAGTTTGGGGTTCAGTGTCTTGCCCGAGGACACTCGGACACGTGGACAGGAGGAGCCGGGGATCGAACCGGCAACCCTGCGATTAGTGGAGGATTTTGTATTTTTGTGTACAGCTTCTGTTTCCAGCTCCTCCCTGGTCTGAACTCTTGATAATATTATGTTAGTTCATCATCTGGACTTCGGTCGTTTCACTCAGCCTCCTCTTCACTGTTACTGAGGAAACCGAAGCAGATGAAGTCATGTTGGACCTTTCGCCCGTTGGCTCAAAGGACGGAGCCGTCGGTGCGAGAGGGAAACGTCTCAACACCCGTCGGACGGATTGACCTGAAATTTGTAGGAAACCTTCAGGATCCTCAGAGGATACCTCAGAGCCCGTCTAAGCCTAATCTTTAACCTCTGACCTGTCAGGTGTACGTGCAGAGCTACCACCAGGCGGTTGCTAGGCGCCTGGAGGCCATCACCGACAACCAGCTGGAGATCACCGACATCTACTCGCTGCTGGACTGGCTGCACAACATATACGACAGGTACAGACGTTTATTTGATGTCCTGATTATTAAGGATGGAGCGGTCCCACTGGTCGGCTCTGTTTCCCAGACAAAAGGAAGAATCTCCTGGAGCTTTGATGGTAGAGAATATCCCGCGTAATCAATAACTAGTCTCTCACCAACTAACATCCGTCAGTTGTTGTACACAAGGAACAAGCAGCGGGCCAAGTCATTTACAAAAAGCTTCAGCGCAATATTTTCACGACCATGTTGGGGATGAAAGCGTCTTGATTTTCAGTCCCAGACCAGAAACTGCATTTTTGTGCGGCTTCCTTATATCAGCCTCTCAGAGTCTCCTGCTACCTTCAAATGTGTTTGTGTTGCACATTTTGAAAATGAAGATTTATTTGACGTGGACAGTTAATCGGAATTAATTGATTTTTGATTCGATTAAGGTTGATTTGATCAGAGCTGTGAAGGTGTCGAGCACGGCAGCTCGTTACAGAACAGTAACGCAACTGACCAGCGACATCTTCGAGCTTTTCGGCGGAATGAGAATAAAAACAGCCTCACAGCTAAATACATAAAACGGGCGAAAGTTGTGATAAAGCGCAAAACAAAGATTTGCTCCAAGTGATTTTCGCTCAGGTTTACACTGAAAATCAAACCACGTCATGAACCCTTCTGACTTCACCGGTGTCAAGGGTCAGCGACTGGAATGTGAATTATCTACAAAAGCATCCCAACCGATAAATAACAGGCAGACAGCGGCAAACGAAGGTCTAGATCTTCAGTTCTCTTGCTAGCTTCTCTGGTTGCCGCTGGCTCTCGCTCTCACTGAAACCAGCAGTTTTTAACATGAATAAACAGGGAATGTCCATAACTCATCTTAACACTAATACTAGTTGAACCTAGTACTTCTTTTTTTTTAAATGAATGAAGCAGCACAAAAGTTAAAGCCGCTGTTGTGTCTGGAAACCTGGTCCTGACAGATCCTGAGCTTGTCACCAATGGAGCTTCTTTTACATCTGGAACCATCGGACAGGAACCAAGTTCTTTATTTCGTCCAGCGGAAACAGATTTGGTCTCCGAGTTCCTTACATGGTTCCCGGTCCTCTGAGAGAGTTTCTGTGTAAATTTGTGTTTGTTTTTTGTTTTTTTTCTTTGTGTTATTTTGTGTGTGTGTTGTTCCAGAGACGTTCTGGGGACTGTGTGCATCACGTGTCCGTTCAGCCGCTCTCAGCTCGGTCCTCTACTGCCCTCAGAGACCGTGGACAGACTGGAGCTGGACTGTCTCAACTCTGTCAGGGTGAGACACACACAGAGTCATGTTTCCATCACTTCAGGGGACATTACATTAAAGTACATTAATTTCCTGTAGACTCGGCCCCTAACTCGGCCCCTAACTCGGCCCCTAACTCGGCCCCTAACTTGCTCCCTAACTTGCTCCCTAACTCACTCCCTAACTTGCCCCCTAGTTTACCCCCTAACTCGGCCCCTAACTCAACCCCTGCCTTGCTCCCTAACTCGGCTCCCTAACTTGCCCCCTTACTCGCTCCCTAGTTCACCCCCTAACTCGGCCCCTAACTCGGCCCCTAACTCGCCCCTAACTCGGCCTCTAACTCGCTCCCTAACTCGCCCCCTAGTTCACCCCCTAACTCGGCCCCTAACTCGCTCCCTAACTTACCCCCTAATTTACTCCCTAATTCGCCCCCTAACTCGCTCCCTAACTTGCCCCCTAGTTTACCCCCTAACTCGGCCCCTAACTCAACCCCTAACTTGCTCCCTAACTCGGCTCCCTAACTTGCCCCCTTACTCGCTCCCTAGTTCACCCCCTAACTCGGCCCCTAACTCGGCCCCTAACTCGGCCCCTAACTCGCTCCCTAACTCGCCCCCTAGTTCACCCCCTAACTCGGCCGCTAACTCGGCCTCTAACTCGCCCCCTAGTTCACCCCCTAACTCGGCCCCTAACTCGCCCCCTAGTTCACCCCCTAACTCGGCCCCTCACTCGCTCCCTAACTCGCTCCCTAACTTACCCCCTAACTTACCCCCTAATTTACTCCCTAACTCGGCCCCTAGCTCGCCCCCTAACTCGGCCCCTAACTCGCCCCCTAACTCGCCCCTAACTTGGCCCCTCACCCGCTCCCTAACTCGATCCGAAGGTGTTACCAGAATATTTAATATATTGTTTTTAATTGAACTTGTTTAAATAGAAATGAGTTTCTGTATCGTGAAACCAGACAGAATCCGACAGGACACAAGACCAGAAAAACCGAAAAGGCTGGAACGAGTTAATTTGCAGAAAATTAAATCAGGTTTTCCAAACTCCTGCTACGTTTGTCTTTCACTTTTGATAGAGAGGGAGATGTCTCTCACCGAACAATGCGTCTCATTTTAAAAGCTGCAGATTGTTTTCGTACAAAAAAAAAAATATCTGCAGCTTTTAGAATCTGAAAAGTAACTAGTGACTGCAGGTGTCAGACAAATGCAGTCACTAGAAAGTACAACGCTTCCCTCCGACGTTTGGCGCAGTGGGAAAATAAAGTAAAACAGAATGGAAACACTCAGGGTACCTGAAAACTGTACTCGGGTAAATGTACTTAGTTACTTTCCACCACTGTGCACAACTCAATAAATGGTTTTTTCTACCTGATACGTGATCTTTATCCTCGGTAAATGATCAGAACGGGGCCGTGAAATATTTAAAAATGTTTATCTTAGAGAAATAAAAAGGGTCAAATAGTGTTTCTGAAGTTCTGATCTGAGTCTGAGAACGTTGTGTAGCTTGTGGGTAAATCCGAGGTGCGTTTGTTTTGATGCCCGGCTCCTCCCTTCTGCAGGCTAAAGTGACCACAGAGCTGAGTCAGGTCCTGGACGAGGAGGAGAAGAGATGGATGGAGACGCTCCACATTGAGGAGTATCAGATCACTCTGGCCAAGACCGTTATACAGGTACCCCCACCCCACCCCACCCCCCCGGCAGCTCTGGTCAGAGTTTCCTGTCTGTTTAAATAAAGGTTATTGAATCAGAGCGAGCTGCTGTTACGTAAAGGTGGATTCCACCGCATCTTGTACACTGATTGTTTTCTGAGTCTGTCCTTCAACTGCAGCCAAAGTCAACACTGAGCACTTCCTGATCTTACACACACACACACAGACACACACACACACACACACACACACACACACAAACACACACGCACTTGTACTTCTGTCTTTGTGAGGACACTCGTTGACATAAAGCATTCCCTAGCTCCTGATCCTTACCCTGGCCTAAACCTGATTCTAACCCGAACCGAGTCTGAACCGTCAAGCAGCCCCTTGACCGGACAAAATGTCCTCTCTCCGTGAGGTCTATAATTCAAACTGGTCCTCACAAAGATAGAAGTGTAAGGGCAACACGCACACATTAACATCATTGATTACCAGCTGCTGACCTCTAGTGGCCACCGGGGATCTGGCACCAGCGTTGTTCCTGGGACGTGGATCGAGCGTCGGTTGCATTAGTGCAGTTACAGTCTCTTATAAAGCTGCTATCATATGAAAGAAATGACACTGACTGTGTGCTGTTGCTGTTGTTGTCGTCGTTTCAGAGGCTGCAGGTGGATCTGGAGCGTTCTGCCTCCATCAACGGGAGTTTGGGCTCCAGAGTGGCTCAGTGCAGCCTCAACGGTCTGGCCGACTTCCTCTACAGGTAGAGGATCCTCTGAGCTCTTCCCTCAGGCCGCGGAGGTCGATGGCGATCGTCATTGTGATTCTCGCGTCCTCTCGTTTCAGTTTCCAGCGTAAGGTTGAGATGTTCCACGAAGGGATGCAGAGCGGCATGTTTGGAGACAACGAGGACGGATACGTGTCCAAAACCATCGCCCTGGTCAACTGCTGCCCCCCCTTCAGGTAAAAAAACAAAAAAAAGACTGTTACTGAGGCCTGCTACTGCACCAGGAAACTCCTCAGTCCGTCCAATAAACTCTCAAACCAGAGGCTGCGATGAGCTTCCCAGAGGTCGAGCTGCTCGGCTCCTTGGAGACAAAGGAGGAAAGTTCTGCCTCAGGAAGGCTGAGCTGCATCCTCGCGTGCCGGACCTCCGCTGGTCGTGACCTCAGCCGTGTCTGCTCAGGCCCAACCTGTGTCACTGCGGCGGGGTGGCGAACTGGTGGAGCTCTCTCACCAGTATCTGCAGAGCGTGTATTAGAACGGGACTGGACCAACACACTAGCTGGTCCTCTGGACCGGGAGCAATGCAGAAAACGTGAGGAGGGAAGGCAAAAGTAGTTCCCGCCGTGACCCTTCGGAGACTCCGTAGTTTCTGCAAATGAA